>NC_085137.1:247027121-247178062 GCF_035046485.1 Aedes albopictus | reverse complement strand
CGACCATGCCTAGGAGAGTCCACCCTAGAAATGGGAGGCCACCGGCTTACTGGTGGACCGACGCGATTGCGGACCTGCGCCGCGCCTGCCTACGGGCTAGGCGGCGGATGCAGCGAGCACGATCAGAGGAAGAGCGAAACGAACGGCGGGTGGTGTTCGCCGCTGCAAAAGCCGCGCTCAAGACCGAGATAAGAGCAAGCAAAAAGGCCTGCTTTGAGGGTCTCTGTCAGAGTGCCAATACGAACCCGTGGGGTGACGCCTACAGGATCGTTATGGCCAAGACGAGAGGTGTGATGGCTCCTACAGAGCAATCTCCAGAGATGTTGGAGGGGATCATTGGAGGACTTTTTCCGCGTCATGATCCTAGTACTTGGCCTCCTTTCGTAGGACAGTCGGGGACTGGGGCTGGCGATGAGGAAATGGTCACCGATGTGGAACTTGCGGGGATAGCTAAGTCCCTTAGCGTAGGTAAGGCCCCAGGTCCGGACGGAGTTCCGAACCTGGCCTTAAAAGTAGCTATTGCAGAAGCTCCCGAGATGTTCAGGTCTGCTATGCAGAAATGCCTGGACGAGGGAGTTTTCCCAGAAGCTTGGAAGAGGCAGAGCCTGGTACTATTGCCAAAGGCGGGGAAACCACCCGGAGACCCGTCGGCATATAGACCAATATGCTTGATTGACACGGCGGGGAAGGTGCTCGAAAAGATCATCCTCAATAGAATGTTGAAGTTCACTGAGGGCGTAAATGGTCTCTCGAGCAACCAGTATGGCTTCCGGAAGGGGAGGTCCGCCGTAGACGCTATCTTGTCGGTTACAAAAACCGCCGAGAAAGCACTCGAGCCTAAGAGGAGGGGAATTCGCTTTTGCGGGGTAGTGACTCTGGATGTAAGGAATGCATTTAATAGCGCCAGTTGGGCTGCTATTGCTGATGCGCTCTTGCGTCTGGGGATACCGGAGTACTTGTACAAGATTCTCGGAAGCTACTTCCAGAATCGCGTACTAGTATACGACACGGAGGTGGGTCGGAAGTGCTTTCACATAACCTCAGGAGTCCCGCAAGGTTCCATCCTGGGTCCGGTGTTATGGAATGTCATGTACGACGAGGTGTTGAGGTTAGAGTACCCAGTGGGAGTGGTGATTGTCGGATTTGCCGACGATATTACGCTCGAAGTCTACGGTGAAACGATCGAGGAGGTGAAGTGACTACCGACCACTCGATCAAGGTTGTGGAGGCGTGGATGCGGTCCAGAAAACTGGAGCTGGCTCACCACAAGACAGAGGTGACGGTTGTTAACAACATGCAGTCGGCGCAGCAGACGGAGATCAGTGTAGGAGAGTGCACTATCCTGTCGAAGCGCTCTGTCAAGCACTTGGGCGTGATGATCGACGATAAGCTTACCTTCGGTAGCCACGTCGATTATGCCTGTAAAAGAGCCTCCACAGCTATTGCGGCACTGTCCCGGATGATGTCCAATAGCTCAGCGGTGTACGCCAGTAAGCGCAAGCTCCTGGCTAGTGTTGCTACGTCCATACTTAGGTATGGCGGCCCGGCGTGGGGTACCGCGCTAAGTACTGAATGCTACCGACGGAAGCTGGAAAGTACTTACAGGCTTATGTGTCTGAGGGTTGCAAGCGCGTACCGTACCGTGTCACACGACGCTCTCTGTGTCATTACTGGTATGGTGCCCATCAGCATTCTTATCAGTGAGGATATGGAGTGCTTCGAAATGCGCGGCACAAGAGGCATACGCAAGACTGTCAGGATGGCCTCTATGGTCAAATAGCAGCGCGCGTGGGACAGTTCCACTAAAGGAAGGTGGACCCATAGGTTGATACCGAGGGTAGATAGTTGGATTAATAGGCGCCATGGGGAAGTTTCATTCCACCTGACACAGGTCCTTACAGGTCATGGTTGCTTCCGACAGTATCTACACCGTTTCGGGCATGCGGATTCTCCCGAATGCCCAGTGTGCAATGGTTTAGAGGAAACGGCGGAACACGTTTTGTTCGTGTGCCCGCGTTTTCGCACAATGCGTGACCGCATGCTTGCCACATGCGGGGAGGACACAACTCCGGACAACTTGGTCCAGAGAATGTGTAGGGATGAGATTAGCTGGAATGCCGTTTCAACGGCTATCACTCATATCGTCTGGGAGCTACAAAGGAGGTGGCGCGTGGACTCGGAGAATGGCTAGTCCAGATGCAGTACAAGAGGTGGTCCAGGGGTTCGAAGTCGGCTTCGTAGGTCATACCGGTGCCCTGCGGTCGAGATCGACCCTTACAGCGATTAAGTGGCCGCGGAGAGGAAGTCCCGGTAGCGGTGCTGTCGTGGCGTCAGTCTACTGGGTTGGATCTGAGCCCGCGGTTGGAAAGGGGTCCCCGGCAAGGGTCGGGGTAGGTGAGACCCTGCTGTCTGCAACCTACGGATGCAGCTGATAAGGCCTGAAGGGTAGTGATACCCTTGCCTTCAGCAGGTCAGATCGGGTTGCATGTGGGCATCAGTTCTTGATGTCCGCTCAGCAGTAGGGCGCGGGCGGGGTTGACCCTGCCCGCCTTCCGAGGACAAAGGGAGTGGCGAGGACCACTCGGGAAACTGGCTAAGCGCCAGCATGCTATCGTGATGGACTCTCCAGTGCGAGTCATCGATGTTCGTTGCTGCTAGGCTACGGCAGCTAACCTTGAGGGTGCGATATGCACTAGCCCCTCTCTGAAGCAATACCTTCTTGGTGGTTCCGGAGAGACGTAGGGTTTGGCGACCATAGGAATGTGTTTTAGTGGGTCGAGGAGAGAGTAGTCCTGGCTTCTACCGGCATTGTAGAAGACGGCCTCATCCCCACACTACCCTAACCTTCCTGTTAGGGTGTCTGATGAGCAGATTTATCCCCCTATGGTTTAGAAGAAAAAAAAAAAAAAAAATGGCTGTGTGTCTCCAGTTCCGCACTCTGCGAAGGGTCCGCAAATTGTCCTCCACTTGATCGACCCACCTAGCTTGCTGCGCACCACATGTTCTTGTACCGGTCGAATGACTCTCGAGAACCATTTCAGTCGGATTGCTATCCGACATCCTGATGACGTGACCCGCCCACCGTAGCCTCCCTATTTTCGCGGTGTGGGCTATGGTTGGTTCTCTCAGCAGCTGATGCAGCTCGTGATTCATTCACCTTCTCCAAGTCCCGTCTTCCATCTAAACTCCGCCGTTGATGATACGCAACACCTTCCGTTCGAAATCTCCAAGGGTGCGTTGGTCCTCTGCTCGTCGGGTCCATGCTTGGTTCCCATAGAGGACTACCGATCTAATCAGCGTTTTGTAGATAATTTGATTTTCGTTACTGTTGGTGTTTGAATCGACAGAGCTGGTGTTTTCGGCCTTGGCTTGGCAGTCTCTAAACGTTTGCAAAAACGGTCGTCTTTTCATCTCTGGTCGGAGAAAATAGTGACCAAAACGTAGGCGATAAAAAGTCAAAGAAAATCGTAGGCGATCAAAGCCTATAAAGCCATCAAGAAAGCTCCACTGAAAATAAGTGAGATGAACGTTTCCAGAAATCTAACAAGAAAACGTGCATCTAATCCTTGAAAAAGGTTAAATAAATAACCGAAACCGTCGGGTTAAAATGAAATAACCGTTTTTGCAAACGTTTAGAGACTGCCAAGGCCGAAAACACGCCCTCTGCCAGTTTTGTAGATAGCTAACTCCGTGTGACGGTGATCTCTGAATTTCTCTGCTGGTGTCGTTGCCGTCACCAGTGAGCCAAAGTACACGAATTCTTCAACCGCCTCAATTACATCATCGTCGATGGAATTTCGTGGTGGAATTCCAGGTGATTCCTCCCTGGAGCTCTTTACCATCATGTACGTTGTCGTCGACACATTAATGACTAATCCGATTCGCCTGGCTTCATTCTTTAGTCGGATATACGTTTCCGCCATCGTCTCAAATTTCCGAGCTATAATATCAATAGCATCAGCGAAACCAAGCAGCTGAACGGGCTTCTTGAAAACCTTCCCACTCATGTTTATCCCCTCTCTCCTTATTACACCTTCCAAAGCAATGTTAAACTGCAAGCACGAAAAACCTTCATCTTACCGAAACCTTCTGCGACATTCGAGAGTTCCCTGATACTAAAACTACGCACATCTCTCGATCCATCGTTGCCTTGATCAATCGTATCAGTTTATCCGGGAATCCGTATTCGTGCATAATCTGCCATAGCTGTTCTCGATCGATTGTATCATACGCCGATTTGAAATCGATGAACAAGTGATGTGTGGGCACGTTGTATTGGCGGCACCTGGCGAACATCTGGTCCATTGTAGCGCGTTCACCCATGAATCCAGCCTGATATTGCCCTACGAACTCTCTTGCAATCGGTGATAGACAGCGGCATACAATTTAAGAGAATACCTTGTAGGCTGCGATCAGTAGTGTGATTGCGCGAAAGTTCCCGCAATCCAACTT
This sequence comes from Aedes albopictus, assembly GCF_035046485.1. Classification (NCBI taxonomy): domain Eukaryota; kingdom Metazoa; phylum Arthropoda; class Insecta; order Diptera; family Culicidae; genus Aedes; species Aedes albopictus. Next base: position 247,173,610 of record NC_085137.1, on the reverse strand, counting down.
GTCACCTCTTTTTGTAGATGGGACACACGGACACGATACCTCCCATCCATTCCTCCGGTATTATTTCTTCCTCCCAAGTCTTGGTAATGACCCGGTGTAGTGCTCTCACCAGTGCTTCTCCATCTTGTTCTACATCGTATTTTAGAAGATGTCACAAATGTCCCAAATGGAGGTTAACGTGCCTCTGGAGCCGGCCTTCTAATACCTGATTGAAGCTCGCTTGGTAGTTGATGTGCTCCAGCGGCTTTGTTTTTTTTTTTTCAACCGGCCAACCTGCTCCTCAATCTGTTGGAGGTTAGGCATCGTACACAAATTACGTAACGCTATAGGGGGAGGGAGGGAGTCTAGCTCAGCGTTACGATCCATACAAAAATGTTTGGCTTTTCATACAAAAAGCGTTACATGGGGGGAGGGAGGGGGTCTGAAATGGTCATTTTTTGCGTTACATAATTAGTGGACCATGCCTTAGGGGCTGGAAATCTTACATCCTGCGCACGTATGCCTAGATCTGTTACGGGGCTGGCAACGTCGCCATTGAGGTGCTCATCGTAATGCTGTCGCCACCTCTGGACCACCTCACGCTCGCTCGTGAGAAGATTCCCGTGATTGTCTCGGCACAAGTCGGTTTGAGGCACGAAGCCTGAAGGCCCAGGTGGCTTAGGTTCTCGTAGAACTTCCGTGTGTCCTATAATATTCCGTATTATATTGAGATATTCGGATATTTCACACTGATGAATACTATACTATATATTGTTTTGTAGTACACCGTATATTTAGCTCTTTGCTGTCTGTCCATCCTCAACTCACTAAACCAGTCGTTCCCAAATCCATGACTTACTCTGTTATTAGGATACTACATTCCCCCTTTACTTAATCCTCAAAACAATTATGTTCATTTATATGAGTGATACAATTTTTAAGATATTGTGGAATCTTTAATTCACCGAACTGCTTCGGTAACTTCGCCTGCTCCTACATCTGCTTTGATACTGTAATCTTTCTCCTCTTGGCATTCTTCAACAAACCGCTTCGAGTGACCTACATTTCGGTGACATACCTTTCCAGACTCCTTGGAACGAATTTTAATTGCCGCACCTTCTCTGCTCAGTATGTCGAACAGCTATGATTCATAATTTGTTGACAATTTGTTATCTTTAGCGTTGCGCCTAGCCACTACAATATACTACTGTCCTAGGAAATCAATCGCCACATCTGTCCACGATTTTTCAGGCATTTTTGTGCGAAGCATTGGTTCTGGCGGTCCCACCGCTAAAACTAAAGTATACGCTCCACAATGTTCAACGAACCTCTCCACCATTTCAACCATCTTGGGTCACCACAATTTCTATCGTAAACGTCGTTTCATTAAACTCATCCCTGGATCACCATCATGAGCGCAGTGAAAGACTTGATGTTGAATAGATTCTGGAATCACCAAACGTTCTTCTCTCATTAAGGCGCCGTTAACATAATGAATTTCAGTCTTGAAGTGTTTGAAATCCTTCAATGTGTCGGTTCACGAATAAGTCAGCAACTCATTCATGAGTTCTTGTAAAACTTGATCCTGATTTGTGACTTCAAGTACTTTCATGATCGTTACTGCATTTGATATGGCATGTTCCAAAAGTTGGTTAACTATAGGTCCGCAGGTCTGTCAAAATATTGTGGTTTGGAAATCGATAAACGAGATAAAGTGTATGCTAAATTCCTGATAGCAGGCTCATACTTAATGTCGTAGCTGTATGATTGGATTGGGAGTACAGGTCGAGGTTGTGGTGTAAACAAGAACTTCAGAGCGTTGCAGTTGGTGATGCGTTCAAATTTGCTCCTAATGCGAGGCATGCACTTCAAACGGAATCGCTCAAATAATATTCGTTCAGTGCATTATTTCTACTAGGATTTCGTACTAGGATCCGGAATAAAGCGACGCTTGCTAATTCCTTGAGCGATTTCTTGACTGAATTTTACATGCATCGAGATAGCTCAAGAATCTGCAATCTGCGAACTACCCATAAGAAGAGCAACTTTTGTACTCATCAGACTATCGCTAAAGTTCCTTTTAGAAGTATGTCTTTTTCGAAAATTTGTAAGGGACTTACTCGTTGACGATCAATTTTGTCTTGTTCTTTCTGTCGAAAAATTCCATAACTTGGTGTAATAAACAGCCTGTTTTATGATAATGAATGTTTCCTGTTAGTCCTGCTTCCATTGAAAATTTACCCCAGCTTGAAGTAACCTTCTTTACGGCTCTGACCTTCCTGCTAGGTTTGGAATGATTTGACCAACGTATGGTACCAGTCCGAAGAAACTCCTTAGTTCTACAATCGGTTTTTTGGTTCTCTGAAATGTTTGACCGCTGCAATGTGTCTCTGGGTCGAACACCTTGTTCATTCAGAACATGTCTCAGAAACTCAATCTCAAATTGTTTCCATAGTTTTCTGAAAAATCTCTGGGGCATAGCTTACTTCAAACATTATTATAATGATGAAAATCAAGGATGAAAGTACATACATGTAGATAAAAATTAAACAAAAATCAAATCAATTTGTTTGAATTCCCTTGACAAATTGAACAAAATTACCTGTAAATAAAGGCCCGTTTTGTTATGGAATTTGTTATCGGACGAGATCTTTCTTTTCGATATCTCCACCTGATGGTATGCATCCTTGACGTAAACTTTGGAAAAATATTTTGCTCTGCTGACCGAACCCAGAATTTCGTCCAGCAACGGTAACGGGTGGGTTTTCCAAATCACTGCCCGATTTACCTGACGCATGCCCACACGGACCCACGACGATGGTCCGTTAACTTTTTTGATATTCTCTTGATCCAACAACAACCGTATCTTCTCGTCAACTTTATCTTTCAGTGCATACGGTACACGACTATAGGCCTATTGTATGGGCTGTACCTGATTGTCGATAGGAATTTTGAATTTAGGAAACTCTGCTTTACTGGCTTGAGAAACTGGTACAATATCGAATCCAACTTTCTGCACGTCAAGTAGTTTCGCAGACTCATCGCCCATCTTGTTGTTCCTCATTAGCAACATAAAACTTCGCATCAACATTTCTTTCTTCGCTCTCTACTTCTGCAACAAAACTGGTCGTGATCACTTTAGGTTTGTTGAACGCATAGCAAGTGAAATGTTGATCAATCTCAGTTGACATTTGCCGTATTTGTACCTTCAGTTGCTTCATTTGCTCCCAAGCCTTCTGACTATTGATGTTTGCTGTCGCACCGGAATCGTTGATCATTGGCATTTTCACACCTCCAACTTTGAACTGGAACGTGTTCTATCCCATGACGTAGAAGATGTAGTCGTCTTCCTTGGGAGGTGCCACTGCCCACTCTTCGTTATTCGCTCTCTACCTCTACTGTTCTGCGAAATGACCGGTTCTTCCATGATTTATCCTTCGCCGGGAAAATTACCGCGCCCTTGACATGACCTTTTATGCTGCAGAAAAAACATTCACGCACCGAATTGCTGCTATAGGCCAAACTGTAACCTTGTATCTGCGATTGGATACGGTTCGCAACTCTCAGTCGAGCTTACTTCATTGCGTCGTTATTTCTAAATGCCAGTTTCTTCGTCACACCACTGGATATAATCACTTTGGGGCAAACTTCCAAATTTCTGCAGCTTGTGTGCACTTCCTTCAAAACTAGTACTCAGACCATCCACTTCCCTCAAATGCAAATATCTCTTTAACATTTTCTGTTAATTATAATGTCACATTCCATAATCTTTGATAAGTAAAGTAGTAATGTCCCGCATAAACTCTAATCATAAGACGTACTTAACAACCCATGCGGAATGCAATTCAAACAGTAGGTATGCGGTGTTATTGAACCGTCTTACGGTCCGTGTAGTGTTGGTTTATTATAAATATTAGCCTTAAAAAAAACACAAACATAACAAATTGAACCATATTTCTTTATTTCTATTTTTTTTTGTTATCCTTCAATCGTGTGTCAAAAATGAATTCACTTTTGGCGATTCCGCCACTAATACGAACTCGTTTTGACGATCTCAATCATGCTCTAGCGAACCCGCTCTAACGATCCCGCTTAGACGATTCCGTCGTTCAAACACTTTAGCGAACCCGCTCTGACGATCTCGTCATTCAAACTCTGTAGAGCGAACCAGCTCTGACGATTCCGCCATACAAATTGCTCAGCGAACCCGCTTTGACGATTCCGTCATTCAGAATTTACAGCGAACCCGCTTAGACGCTTCCGCCATTTATTCTGTAGTAAACCCGCTTAGACGATCCCGTCATTCAAACTCTGTTGTGAACCCGCTCTGACGATTCCGCCATTCAAACTTCTCAGCGAACCCGCTCTGACGATTCCGTCATTCAAAATATATAGGTAGCGAACCCGCTTAGACGATTCCGTCATTCAAATTCCTTAGCGAACCCGCTCTGACGATTTTGTCATTCAAAATATATAGGTAGGTAGCGAACCCACTTAGACGATTCCGCCATTTATTCGGTAGTAAACCCGCTTAGACGATCCCGTCATTCAAACTCTGTTGTGAACCCGCTCTGACGATTCCGCCATTCAAACTACTCAGCGAACCCGCTCTGACGATTCCGTCATTCAAACTCTGTTGTGAACCCGCTCTGACGATTCCGCCATTCAAAATATATAGGTAGCGAACCCGCTTAGACGATTCCGTCATTTAAATTCCTTAGCGAACCCGCTCTGACGATTCCGTCATTCAAAATATATAGGTAGCGAACCCGCTTAGACGATTCCGTCATTCAAATTCCTTAGCGAACCCGCTCTGACGATTTTGTCATTCGAAATCTTTAGCGATCCCGCTTCTCTGTTCAACTGTCATAAACATGAGAAACTGAACCAGCTCTATTGTGGGCGAATCTGCCAGGTATGCAAATAATTGAAAACTCATACGACGATACCGCCGCCTATTAAAACACTATCTTTCTCTAAATCTTTCTGTTTAAAAATCGCCTGTTGCAATATGCGGGTTGACATTCAGCACAAATAAAACCATTTTTGAAAGTCTTCGTCAACTTATTTTTTTCCAGTATTTTTGCAGTATAATCAATATGCAACTTACCTTGACTTGTATTTCGCTTATCCGCTGATTTTACCTGGAATAACTCCGATCCACTTTTGTCAATTTTCAGTTTCCTTTTCCCACAATTGGGTTTTTAAATTTTGAAAAATGTATTGATTTTTTGATTTCATACGAAAGAGCACCTTTTTCTGAGCCACTATGATTTTTTTCAGATTTTTAGAACTTTATTTTGGTACCTTAAATCAATTTCAAAGATATTTTTTGAAATCACCTTTTGACAGCTGGGCAACTGCTTGACAGCTCCGCCCAGTACAAACTGCGACGAGGGGTGATACGAGAAATCGCTCCCATACTAACTTCAAATTGATTTTTGAATAGGTTTCCGGGCTCCAAAATTCATGAAAATTTGGATTTCGGCTCATTTTGACATGCAGATTTAGAATATTAAATTATCTCAACACCGTTAAAGAAGCCAATTGAAAACACTAAGACCTTGAAGAGATCTCTGGGGAGATGTGCTTTCTTCCTTGATATACTAAAATACAATCCACTGACAAACTGTATCAATCAATTTGTTTTGGTTCAGTACATTTTTTTTAATGAATGAATAAAAAACAGTTTTGTTTTGATTCACTCTTCTTTTCCTGATTTTACATTTTTGACAGTTGCTTTTTTCATTCAAGCTTAAAACAAGCTGTTACATGTGTTACAATGCGTTACTACTCCTCAAAGCTTTATCCAATTGGATAACCATGACATATTTCACAACCTCAACTCAGAGAAACTTGTATGAAATGTTTCACCGCGGTTGCCATGGTGAATTTTCACTCCGATTCGACGGTTAACAAAATTTCATCTAATTGATGTGGCGTTGGCGTTTTCATTTCACAATTAAAACCTTTATCAGAATTATTACCAAAGTACTCACATTTTCTCCTCGTCGCCAATATAATATTCACACTGATGAATACTATACTATATATTGTTTTGTAGTACACCGTATATTTAGCTCTTTGCTGTCTGTCCATCCTCAACTCACTAAACCAGTCGTTCCCAAATCCATGACTTACTCTGTTATTAGGATACTACATGTCCTTAGTGCGGTACAGCTCTTCCATCGCTTCGCAATCTCGTATTCCTCCGGAAGATAGATTTCTGCCTGTCCCGCGCATGTCTATAACGTGCCTCATTCGCCCTCGTACGGTGATGCTAATGCTGCATTATTCTCGTTTTTCAACTGTTCACATTCGCCGTCGTACCAGTCGTTTCTGTGATTCGGAGTCGCGAAGCCAGGTGCTTACCTATTACGGATCGGATGTCCCGCCAGCCATCTTCAAGTGTAGCTGCACCAAGCTGTTCTTCCTTTGGTAGGGCCACTGCTAGCTGCCGCACGTAGTCTTGAGCCACATCTACGTTATGCAGCCGCTCGATGTTGAGCCGTGGCGTTCGACGTTGACGCGTGCTAATAACTGGGCCGTTATCATTCGCTACAGCGTGCAGGCTGTTTCGCCCGATGACCTCCTACATTACATTTCCTACAGTACATTTCCTCCCTTCCTTCCTGCGCGTTCATATTGTCGACAACGATTTTCACGTCACGCGGCGAGCAACCATCGTATGTTTGCTCTAACTGCGCGTAGAATGCTTCTTTCTCGTCAACAGGTCTCCCTTCGTGTTGAAGAAACGGCCCTTAACTCTCAACATCCTTGCGTTTACCGGCTGCCACCCGATTACACGTTGTCGCATCTTGTCAAACACTATAAATATAAATCCTGTTTCCAGTTCATTGGTGGTGCCACAGCTGTGGTAGATTGTAGCCGCTCGATGCCCGCTCTTCTACACTTTCTGTTCAGTGTTACTACTGTCTTGAAGCCTCAGGGTCGGGATGACGCTGATTACGAAAACTCCATGTATTCTTGGTCTCGTGTACTGTTTTATTCCACTTCCTGACGTCCTATTCTTCTCTCCTATATTATCTCTTCCTAGATTCGTTGCGTTCACCTTCAACCTCGGACGCCGCCTCCTAGTAAGAGGCCCCGCGCTGCACGCCTTCGCTGCCGCTACTTTCGCCTTTCCGCTGGTTCCTTCTCTATTTCCTGGGCCAGGGGGCGGGCAATTATTCTCCTTTCTTTTTCTTGCGTTGGTTGTATAGTATAGTGACGGACTCGTGGCTTCATTGATCCGTGGAATCCCTGGGAAAGACTGGGTTTCGTAGGCACACTCGAGACTCGTTCCGGGTACAAGTATTGACGGACAGCTACTAAACGGTGAGTACGGTTTACGCTGCTGTGTAAGGATTCCAAACGAAACCGCGAAACTTGGTTTTAAGACAAAAACCGCGAGGTCCTGTGGGCACAATAATGGGAGAATCACAATGGCGCCGTTAGACACTGTACGGATGACTTAGCTGGGTTCAGAGATATCTCAAAAATTACCTAGATGTCTCTTTCACACTTCCTCTTTCCTTTACTCCCTTTTCCTAAAGTCCTGTACAGCCTGCAGTGCTGTAGAGCAGTGTAGCGATGGCTGCGTTCATGGGGTTTTAGGGACATACTCTTAACCTATCTACAAACATTTTCTTTTTTTAACATACGCGACAAAACTCATCAATACTGGACATTACACTGACACATGTTACAACGGCTTGACCAATGTCTATGCGCTGACCAACGACAAAACCGATGACGTGAAGGATGCCTTTAACCTATGGAGTATGTCCAAAACACGACGTTAGGATTATCATCGGCAAAAAGGCAACGCGCAGCTAGGTCGGAAGAGAGAACTTCTTCGTCACAAACGGCAACGGCCTCAGATTCGCCAACTTCGCTGCTGTCTGGGTGATTAGTAACATTAATAACACCACCTGCTTTGCACACAAGAATTGCCGCAAGCACACGTGGAGACACTCAAACGGCGAACTTTGCAACCAAATTGACTAAATTCTGGTAGATGACCTACACTTCTCGGAAGTCATTGATGTGAGAACTTTTAGGGGTCTCAACATCGACTCAGACCCCTATCTTGTAGTTAGTAAAATTCGAGCTCGGCCAACAACCATGTTGGACTCTAGAGCCGGCGATCGATGCTTTTCAACATACAGCGTTTTTCAGCAGAAAGGCACGGTAGCTGACTATCACAAGAAGCTAAACGAGCGGATAAGTACAATCAACGAGAGCGATATTCTTAACACTCTGTGGGAGTCTATCCACGGAGCGATGAGTACGGCAGCGTGGAAGGTGAAAGGCACTGCTCAAAGACGACATAGGAACGGGCTATTCGACGAGGAGTGTAAGACTGTCAGAGGGTAACGAATGAGAAGAATATTGCCAGAACCGAATGCCGATGTCGGAGACTCGGCAGAGCAGGGAGAGATACTGGGAAGCAAGATAAGTGAGACCTTCGCAAAAAGTAAAAAGAGCATGAGGAAAATGTGACTGCTCAGGCGCAAGAGAGTATGGAACAAAATGATATGAGGAGATTTCACGAAACTGTCAATGGCATTCAGAGAAAAAATGTGCCTTCTTTCGTCATGTGCAACAATTGTGATGCAAAACGCGCTGACAGACAAAACAGTGGTGGCTTCTAGGTGGAGAGATCACTTCGAGGAATAGTTGAACGGCAAGAATGGATGAGCGACAGACAAAATTTTAATCGACGACGACGGACAGGCTGTGGAACCTCCAACGCTAGACGAGATCCATGACAGCCATTAGAGTGCTGAAGAACAACAAGCCTGCCTGGAAGGACGAACTCCCGGCCGAGCTGCTCAAGCACGGCAATGAGCAGCTGTATCAGCTCTCCGACTGCATTATATTGAAGATATGGGAAGAGGAAGATCCACCTGCTAGTTGGATAGTCTCATTTGCTCTCTGTACAAGAAAGGGCATCGACTGGAGTGTGCGAACTACAGAAGAATAATGTTTCTCAACTCAGTGCGCAGCATAGTTGTCCCATGTTCTATGGGAATCCCCAATAACATGGGACAACTATGCTGCACACGGCTGTGTAAAAGATTTAACATTATTAACCTTCTTCGTGCATTAGCTTGCGCTCACCTCGCTGACGTAGTGCACGTTTAAGGGTCATAATGACCCCAATGCACGAAGAAGGTTAACAGAATCGTTAATCAGGCTGAGGTCAGATCAAATGTTTACCCTGTGGCCGATTCTCGATAAATTTCGGGACAACTCGCAGAGCCGTCATCTGTTTATTGATTTTAAGACGGCGTACGATTCAGTGAAGAGAAACGAGATATCGTTGGTTTCCTGCAATAGGGGCACAACTCAAAGTTTGTCATTTTTGAGATTTTGATGGCAAATGATGAATAACTATGTAAACTTTCATCTCACAAAGACCCGTTCCGGAATTCGTTGAGGAACGCGAGATTTTTGAATTTTCACCAATTTTCCTTTATTGCGGAACTCAAAACTAGTCAACTTTTTCAATAGTCGATGAAAAATAGTAATCTAAAATTCATGAAACAGATAGTCCTTCAGTCCCTATCCATGATACAATAATCAAAATTCGTTTACTTTTGTCGAATAATGAGAGAAATATGTGAACTTGTAGGAGGTGCTTCAAGATTGCCAATTTTCAAACGCTCATACTGAAAATTTACATTTTTTGAGTTGTGCCCCTATTGCAGGAAACCGACGATATGGCATATTATGATCAAACAAGGTTTTCCGTGGAAGAGTTGTTCATACCTTTCAAGAGAGACTGCGAGGGTTGGACTGCCGATTAACACCACAAAGACCAAGTACACGATAGATAGAAGTAGTAGACTGACGACTACCCCGGCCAGTGGTGACAAAGTGGTGCTAGGTGGTGAAAAGTCGTTGTGGACGAATTTGTTAATTATAATGATAATGAATACCTAATGATGTTATCCGCGAGGTACGAAGGTGGACTGCGGATGCAAATCTGGCCTTTTTCGTTCTGCCAAACCAGATGAAGTATCGTAGGATGCGAACAAAAACAAAATGGGCATTGTACAAGACTCGGATTCTTCCGGTCGCTTTATTCGGCCATGAATCGTAGACGTCGAGAGAAGTTGATCGGAGAGCCTCTGGAGTGTTCAAACGTAAAGTGCTGCCAACAATACTCGGCAAGAACTATTGCACCAAGTAGGTATATAAAGAGATGGATAAAATGATACGAATAAAACATGGCAGGTCGAGAGGTGGCGGCAGCATTACGATGAGCACCTCAATGGCGACGTTGCAAGTACCGAAGGTGGCGTGGTAACAGATCTTGGAGTATGTGCCCAGGACGAAAGACTTCCGGCCCCTGACCTCCAAGAGATTGAGGAGGAGGTTGGCCGGTTGAAAAACAACAAAGCCGCGGGAGCAGATCAACTACCAAGCGAGCTGCTAAAATACGGTGGAGAAGCACTGGTGAGAGCACTACACTGGGTCATTACCAAGATTTGGGAGGAGGAAATATTACCGGAGGAATGGATGGAAGATATCGTATGCCCCATCTACAAAAAGGGCGACAAGTTGGATTGCGGGAACTACCGCGCGATCACACTACTGAGCGCTGCCTACAAGATACTCTCTCTCAAATTTTATGCCGCCGTCTATCACCGTTTGCAAGAGAGTTCATGGGGCAATATCAGACTGGATTTATGGATGAACGCGCTACAACGGACCAGATGTTCGCCATCCGCCAGGTGTTGCAGAAGTGCCGCGAACACAACGTGCCCACACATCACTTGTTCATCGATTTAAATCGGCGTATGATACAATTGATCGAGAACAGCTATGGCAGATTATGCACGAATACGGATTCCCGGATAAACTGATACGATTGATCAAGGCAACGATGGATCGAGTGATGTGCGTAGTTCGAGTATCAGGGACACTCTCGAGTCCTTTCGAATTTCGCAGAGGGTTACGGCAAGGTGATGGTCTTTCGTGCTTGCTGTTCAACATTGCTTTAGAGGGTGTTTGATCTCGCACTGTCGCCGGCGTCGTCGTTGGCTGCTTCTATCATGCAGAGTGTGTGCAGAAGCAGCCCATTGAAGAGCCACCGATTTGACACCGCAGCAGCCTGATCATGCGTCGGGCTCCCTATACGCAACAGAGCAGCGCACGGCTGCTATTCTTCTATTCACTTTATTTGAATTGTATATTGTCCGTACTATCGCTGTCGCCTATAAAAGCGACAGCGTGATCAATGTAACTTTAGTTGTAAGCAATAGAACCACCACAGAGCAGGAACACTGCCTCTCTGTGGTGCGCCAATAAATCGTGATTCATAGTAGAAATTAGTTCGTCATCGTCTCTACTCCGGAAGAAAGATAACACAATGTGGGGCCTTTTCAACCGCTGGACGAAACAGAGGGTGTAATAAGGAGAGCGGGGATAAACACGAGTGGGACGATTTTCACGAAGTCTGTTCAGCTGCTTGGTTTCGCTGATGATATTGATATTATTGCTCGAAAATTTGAGACGATGGCGGAAACGTACATCTGACTAAAGAGTGAAGCCAGGCGAATCGGATTAGTCATTAATGTGTCGAAGACAAAGTACATGATGGCAAAGGGCTCCAGGGAGGAATCTCCGCGCCCGCCACCCCGAATTTATATCGACGATGATGAAATCGAGGCGGTTGAAGAATTCGTGTACTTGGGCTCACTGGTGACCGCCGACAACGACACCAGCAGAAAAATTTAAAGACGCATTGTGGCAGGAAATCGTGCTTACTTTGGACTCCGCAGAACTCTACGATCGAATAAAGTTCGCCATAACACGAAGTTAACCATCTACAAAACGCTGATTAGACCGGTCGTCCTCTATGGGCACGAAACATAGACCCTACGTGCAGAGGACCAACGCGCCCTTGGAGTTTCCGAACGGAAAGGGTTGCGCACCATCTACGGCGGAGTGCAGATGGAAGACGGGACTTGGAGAAGGCGAATGAACCACGAGCTGCATCAGCTGCTAAGAGAACCAACCATCGTCCATACCGTGAAAATCGGGAGGCTACGGTGGGCGGGTCACGTCATCAGGATGTCGGATAGCAACCCGACTAAAATGGTTCTCGAGAGTCATCCGACCGGTACAAGAAGACGTGGTGCGCAGCGAACTAGGTGGGTCGACCAAGTGGAGGACGATCTGCGGACCCTACGCAGAGTGCGAAACTGGAGACAAACTGCTATGGACCGAGTGGAATGGAGGCGGCTACTATGTGCAGCAGAGGCCATCCCGGCCTTAGCCTGATCGGTAAGGTAAGTAAGGCTGCGATGGCCTGACACATAGCTGGTAAGCCGGAGGAACAACAACCTAAAACGATATTTAGCAGAGAACCAGGAGCCGTCGGAGATCGTTTGGGAGTGATTGTCCCAGGACCAAGATTTCGATCTGAAAAGGTTTCCATGGTTTCCTTTGGCAAATCCATCAGAGATTCCTTCAGAGATTCCTTTAGAAATTTATCCAGATTTTTTTAGAAAACTCCAAATATTTTTCCAGTAATTCTTCCAGGGGTTCTTCCTGCAAATTGTCTAGGTAATCTCTCAGAAATCCCTTCCTATATTCGTTCGGAAGTATCTCGTTTAAAAAAAAATCATCGATAAATCTATCCAGAAAATCATCCAGGGATTCCTTTAACAATTTCTTCTTTTTCCAGAAAATGTTTCAAGAATTCAGAAATTATTTCATCGAATCTTTAAATACTTCAGACACGTATCCAGAGATTCTTTCAAAAATTTCTGTAGAAATTTGAATTTCTCCTGGGACGTTTCCCGAATTTCTTCAGAGATTTCTTAGAAAATTTCTTTCCAATTTTCTTCGAAAATTTCATTATAAATTCTTATAAGGATGCTTCTCCAGCGATTCCTCTAGAAATTTCTAAAAAAAATCGAAAAACCTTAAGAAACTCTCTCAGGGATATCTTTATAAATCCTCCAGGGATTGGAGAAAAATATCTTTCAGGGGTTCCATCTGAAGTTTTGCGTAGGGAATCTTTCAGAAGCTCTGACATGGAATTCTTTTAGAAATATCTTCTGGGGTTTCTCGTGGAAATCTTTCTAAGATTCCTTTTAAAGTTGCTCCATCAATTCGTACAGCAATTCCTCGGAATCTCGTCCATTAAAAAGTTCAAAAATCCTTCAAAAAATCGTTAAGGTATTCTATATCAATGTTTCTCAAGAATGCTCTCCAAATACTATCAGTGATTCCTTCTAAAACTCCTCCAGGGATTCTTTCGGGAAATCTTTTAGGGATTCCAAGAATGCCTTCTGGAATGAAGAACTTCGATACTGGGAAATCTTCTAGGAAACTACAAAATGCACCGAGGATTCTTTCATTTTTTTTTCTTAGGGATACTTTCAAAAAGTCTTCCAGGGAATCATGCGGATTAAGAACTAATTGTGATATGATGGTGATGTTTCAGGAATAAATTAGTAGTTTTACCTCTTATCTTAATCAAATCAATATGACGTTTTGATCCTTGTATCAAAATATGTACACTACCCGTCAAAAGTACGGACTCTCAAAAAGTATTGCAACAATATTGCATCACCCTGACTCACCTCGATATCTCCAAAACCTGAGGACTTACAAAGATGCTGTCTTCAGGAAAGTTATTCAGAAGACCAAAAGCAACAACAACATGTATTGACATATTATGTCATTATTAGCCTTTTTTCCTCTACTCGGATTTCTACGTTTTTTTTCAAAAAAAAAAAATACTTCCATAAATTTCCTACAGAATCCATTTAAGAATCTTCCGTAGATTGTTTTTGAAATTTATCCACGGATTCCATCTGCAGTTCCACTAAGATTTCTTAGCCACTTCCTCCAGGATTTGCTTCAGAAATCAATTTAAGGATTCAACCAGCTTTTTTTTTCAAGAATGCCTTCCAAAATTTCTTAGAAAAACTTCAAAGCCCAAGTAACATTTTCAGAGCTGGTTGGATTTGTTTAGGTTATATGAGGGATTTATAACGGCCATCAGCAATGCCATCGCTAGACGTTTTATTGATCACTAGAAGCATTCTACAAAACTTTTTTTAAACTTTCATACAACTTATCAACGCGCCAGCTTAATTGATTTATGATCGGTTTTATTGCGGTTATCAAAAGTTCTTTAAAATACATCGCATAAGACCCAAGTAACATTTTTAGCTTTATAATGCTCTATAAGTATTTCTATGGACCAATTTAATAAAACTGCTAATAAAACTAACTATTCCACCATAACCTTCTGACAACCGCTATAAGAACGCCTTCCGACCAAGTGGACCACACTTATAGAAGTTTTCAAAGCTGCATTGAAAACAGCAATAATTCCACAATAAAACCAGCATGTTGTTTATTTTTAGCTCGAACAACTCTGACAGCTAGTATTTTTTGGACTGGTGAGAAAAGGAAAACAATACCGTAAGCATAGCATTCGTCATGGATGCTGAGTACATCTTTTATCACAAGTAAATATTCCTAAATATTAGTGACTCAGTTACGGTTTGTGTAGGAGAGAAATATGTACGGAATCAGTTTTAGTATGAATAAGGGGTTTTTAGACGCAGAAAATAAGTACGCTTTGCTAACAATTGAATTTTTTGACAAAAAATCAGATTTGAGGAAAAAGTGAAGTGGCCAATTTTCCTCCCACACTTCCGAAAACCACTTTCACGATTGTTTCTGTGCTTTCGCTTGTATCAGGTATGTACTGTTTTATGAAATTCATTGAAATGTGCTGAAAAAAACTTCCTTATTGCAAGATGGCAGCCGCCAGCTCCACAGAAAAAGGTGTCGTCAGCAAAAATCTAGTTTCTCTTCGTCATAACCTCAATAAGTGGAGTTGGTAATTTCATTACCACATTAAGTTTGCAATAACCCCATCTACGGTTTCCACTATTAGATAAGAGATGGCGTACTTGTCGGTCATGATGGACGCTGTACAATGGTCGATTATGTATGGCTAAAAATCGTCCCCTTAATGCTAGAACTAGGTAACTGGTTTTGCGAAATCGCGAGCAATTTGTTTACATCTGAACGTTCACCACAATAAACAAAAGTTTGTCGATTGGAACTACAAAACCACATAATGATGCTTCATTTAAGACCAACAAAGTGTTTGTTTTATAGCAGGATAAGTTTTACCAGCCATTTCTACCCGTACTTTCCAAAACGAGTTACCTAGTTCTAGCATTAACCCTTAAAAGCCCTAGACGAACCACTTTTTTTCAATCGGCTACTACTCAAAGACCATACAATCAAAAAATTTGAAACCAATTTTAAATTGAATGCGGTTAGTTGGTCTTCCAATATCTGGGTGTGGCATCCCCCCTGACCCCTCCCCCCTTTCTGGGTATTGAGAAATGCCTTGCCACGGGGGTATTTTTCGGCAATTTTATTGAATATCACACATATTATCATTCTGAAATTTGTAATGTAAAATGTATTTGGCCATAAAATGATCGCTCTGTGCTATGGGCATGCCACCCCTACGGAACCAGTTCCGGACGTTCAGGTTTCCGGACATAATATCCGGAGGAACCTGCTACATACTGTATACTAAGGTTCGCATTCATAATCCTTTTTTGCGGCTTCAAATATTGAACTTAGAAGTATGATGTCTTAGAAGAGTTTGTTCTATATACTTAATTCTTTATTTTAAAATTTTCTCCTAGATGATTAATCCACCTAAAAGTGCAATAGGAATTCACTTTTCTCAAAAATAAAGATAGAGTATTGATGTCTTCTACAAAGTTGCAGAAAAGGGTATTATTGGAAAATTTGCCGAACAAACTATTACCTTATTTGCTCAACTTTAAGAGTTATGTGTCATTGTTTGTGGACGATCCTTTGTAATAGGTTTTCGGATATAACTTTTTCTATGGATTTTTAGGATTTTTTGAGTGTTTAACAAAGTTGTTCTTTGTGATGCAATACACCTCCTTATGCTTTTTTCTTCGTACTGGAATAACGCTCCAAGTGGAACAGCGACTGCATCTCAACTTGGGGGGTGAAAGCCTAAAAGGCCATCCTGAAGTATACATTTCGGAAAATTCCCATGATTTTTGCAGAAATTATTGCTGGAATACCTCAACCAATTACAGTCACTACTTACTTACTACTTTTGGTCCTGGGCACCCCCGGCTTATTTTTATTTCTCATTCATTCTCTTCTATAATCATGAGAAATAGAGGAATAGCAGTGAGAGCAAGTTCCATCTTTTCCATGATTATCATTCTCTTGTTTGTTCCTGAAGTAAAAAAGGAACATCTGGCCACGCTAGTGGTTACAACTGTGATTCTTTAAAAAAATAATAATCTCGTTTTGATTCCCTCGGGGATTTACATGACGATTATTTCGGAAATATTCTTACAAATTTTCCAGCTGGGAAGCAACTTGAAATTCCTTTAGGAATTATTACTGAGATTTCTCCAGAAGTGATGCTGGAAACATTCCTGGATAAATTCTAGTTGGAGTTTCTGCTGGTAGGTACTCTTAGAAAAAAAATCTTAAGGAATCCATGAAGAAATCCATAAATGAATCTCAAGCAGAATTGCTATAGCATACCTTGGAGAAATCTCTGGAGGAGTCCTTGAAGGTAGCACAGAAGGAATATGTATAAAAATATGTTTAAAACTTCTTACGAAAATTGCAAGAGGAATGTCTTCAGAAAAACCTGATGAGCTTCTCTAAGCGATTCCTGCGGGGATTGCTGAAGAAATAGCTTCAAGGGTTCCTTCAGGAATATCTCCGGGATACTTTCAGATTTTGTTCTCAAAAACCCTACAAGAATATCCCCTGGGATTCCTACAGAAATTCTCATTGCGACATTTGAAGGGATTTCTCCATGGAATCTCCCAGAAATTCCTCCTGTGCTTCTTTCAGAGGTTTTGACCAAGAATTCTTCCAGCAATTGCTCTTGAGATTCTTCCATAAATTTCTGCAAGGACTCACACAAGAATTAAGAGAGGTTAGAAGCAAATAGGTGAAAGTGACAAAAATGTACTTTCGAGTAAACAAAATTTGAGTAAATAAAGTTTTCCATTAATTTTTCCTCCCACGCAATATGTAGGGTATTGTACCATTCGGGCAGGTGCACCTATTTTGGGCACTTGTTGCTATAACTAAGTTAATTTCAAACCGATTGATTTGAATTTTTGTACAGAGTTAGATACTGTACGTGCCTAACTCTGGACAAAATTTCAAATCAATCGGTTTGAAATTAACTTAGTTATAGCGACAAGTGCCCAAAATAGGTGCACCTGCTCAAATGGTACAATACCCTATATGGTTTCAAAATGGACCGAATTTTCTCTGATTCATTGCAATTCATTGTAAAAATAATCTTGAAAAAGTTCTTAAAAGCTTAAAATTAAAAGAATTTTTTGATATGCTCAGCTCAAAATCAACAAAATGGTCACTTACATCTCTTTGCACCTGGACTCCTCAATTCTTCTTGCATTACCAATAGGAATTTCTTGCTGGGACTCCTCCAGTAATTCCTGCTGTAATTTATCATGGATTTCTCCAGAAATAAGTAATTCCTACTGGGAATCCTCTTGAGAATATATTATGAACTACTGCTGGAATTCCTCCAGGACTTCTATTGGGTTTTTTTTTCTAGATATTTCAGGTAGGTACCCTCCTGATTTTTTTATGGGATTCCAATGCAATATCTGCAGATAATCCTCCAATCATTCCTGCAGGACTTTAAAGCACAATATTTATATTTATTGGAGATATTCCATGGAAATCTCAGCAAGAATTCCCTAAGAAATTCCAGAAGGTATTTTTGGAATCCCTGTTGTTTACTGGATGTATTGCAAGAGAAATTCCTAGAAGTATCCTTGGAGAAGAATTTCAAGGAGAAATTCCAGAGGGATCTTCAGAGAAATCCCAGCAGTCATCCCTAAAAAAAATGGCTGGAGAAATCTTTTGAGAAATCTTCTTAGAATTCCTCCAGGAATGTCTGATGAGATTGTGCTAGAGTTTCTGCCGGGATTCTTCGCTCGGCAAGGAATGTCCCTTTAAGAAACACTCTACAGTTTATTCAAATCCTCCCGGAATGTTTCTATGAATTCTTGCTGTGATTCCTTCAGGAACTCCTACCAGGATTTCTCCAAGCATTTCTGCTGGGATTTCACAAGCATTTCCAGATGGTATTTTGCTGTAAATGCTTTTAAGAATCCTCCAGGAATTGCTGAATAATTTCTGTCGATAATGGCTTGAGGAATTCCAGCAAGACTTCCAAGAGGTTTCCCACCACGAATTCCTCGAGAAATCTGAATCAATTTCAACTTAATTTCTCAAAGGAATCTGAAGAAGATTTCCAATAAGAAAACGAAGAGGAAATCCTGAAACAATCCCTAGACACATTCTTAGAAGAAGCGCAAGAGAAACTCTGAAGGATGTTACAGTAGTAGTCTATATATATAAAAATGAGTTTGAAGTTTCTTTGAGGCAACAAAACTCAAGAACGGGTGGACCGATCAGCATGGGTCTTGCATGGTTCGATTCGTATTCGTGGTGGCTGTGTTTATATGTACAAAAAGTTACAAAACTCGACTAGACAAGTAAGAAAATTGATAAAGTACTGATTTTTCATGAGCTGGGAAGGAAATCAACACGATCGAAATTAAACCAATCTAGAGTGTGGTGCAACTTTGAGCTCAACAGTTGTCAATCCACCACAAGACGGCAAGACAAAGTTTGCCGGGACAGCTAGTTGGTGGATAAATCCAATCAATAATAATTAAATAAACCCCAACAAGATTGTCTAGAGGTAATCCCAGAAGAATTCTTTGATAAATTCCAAGAGGTATTGCTAGAAGAACAACTTGAGGAATTCGTGGCTTTAACCAAGCAGGCATTTTGGGGAAATTTGAAGTGAAATTTGTAGAGGAATGTTTTGAAAAAAAACCTGTAAAAATCACAAAAAGAACTTTTGTAGAAATTCCTGTGGACTGGACATTCTAGAATTTTTTTTCGTTAATGAGGTCCTGAAGGAATTCTTGGAGAAATGCTCAGAAAAATGCAAAGAGAAACTTTTGGAGGAATCCAAGAAAAAGTATTTTGAGAAATCCTCTTTAAATTCCTCCACAAATTAATAATGGAATTTCTCTCAAAATTCTTGCTGAGATTGCCCCAAAGGTTTCTCCAAAGTTTCCTTTACATTTGCTGCATGAAATTCCTCCAAGGGTTCCTATAGGAATTCCATTTGTGATTTCTCCAGAGATTTTTCAAGGATACCTTTAGGAATTTCCCTAGAAACATCACCTGAAATTCTTGCTAGGATTCCTTCAGATATTTCTACTATTTTTTTTTCAGGAATTCTTGCTGGAATTTTTCAAACAACATCAACTAAGATTTCTTCAGTAATTGCTCTTAGGAGTCCACCAAGAATTCCTGGTACATTACCAGCAGGAATTGGTTGTGGAATTCCAACAAGACTTCCTGGTGGATTCTTTAGGAAATTATTGAATTAATGCCAAAAAAGTTTCTGAAGAAATTTCAAGTGGATCTCCGGCATGAACTACTGGGTAAATACTAAGAAAATTTTCTTAGTTTACATTTTTAAAGGAGTATTATAATCATTAAAAAATAAAAAAAGAATATAATGAAAATAAAGAGAATTTCACCAAAAACTCCATAGAGTCTTTTTGAAATTTTTGAGTTGACATGCAGTCGCTGTTCCACTTGGAGCGTTATTCCAGTACGAAGAAAAAAGCATAAGGAGGTGTATTGCATCACAAAGAACAACTTTGTTAAACACTCAAAAAATCCTAAAAATCCATAGAAAAAGTTATATCCGAAAACCTATTACAAGGGATCGTCCACAAACAATGACACATAACTCTTAAAGTTGAGCAAATAAGGTAATAGTTTGTTCGGCAAATTTTCCAATAATACCCTTTTCTGCAACTTTGTAGAAGACATCAATACTCTATCTTTATTTTTGAGAAAAGTGAATTCCTATTGCACTTTTAGGTGGATTAATCATCTAGGAGAAAATTTTAAAATAAAGAATTAAGTATATAGAACAAACTCTTCTAAGACATCATACTTCTAAGTTCAATATTTGAAGCCGCAAAAAAGGATTATGAATGCGAACCTTAGTATACAGTATGTAGCAGGTTCCTCCGGATATTATGTCCGGAAACCTGAACGTCCGGAACTGGTTCCGTAGGGGTGGCATGCCCATAGCACAGAGCGATCATTTTATGGCCAAATACATTTTACATTACAAATTTCAGAATGATAATATGTGTGATATTCAATAAAATTGCCGAAAAGTACCCCCGTGGCAAGGCATTTCTCAATACCCAGAAAGGGGGGAGGGGTCAGGGGGGATGCCACACCCAGATATTGGAAGACCAACTAACCGCATTCAATTTAAAATTGGTTTCAAATTTTTTGATTGTATGGTCTTTGAGTAGTAGCCGATTGAAAAAAAGTGGTTCGTCTAGGGCTTTTGAGGGTTAAGGGGGCGAAATATGTTTCGGAATATTGGATCGTAATCCGATTCAATGAATTATACTGTAAGTACATATTTTAAAGATTGTGTTTTGAAAAAGCCGTACTGTGAATAAATTAATAGTGGATGAACTGATGCATTTTACTCATTTTAAGATTGGATTTATTTTTGGCCGCCTGATACAACACAGTGCAACTGTTCATTGCCATCCATGCACTGATTACTCTTATGCGATGTATTTTAAAGAACTTTTGATAACCGCAATAAAACCGATCATAAATCAATTAAGCTGGCGCGTTGATAAGTTGTATGAAAGTTTAAAAAAAGTTTTGTAGAATGCTTCTAGTGATCAATAAAACGTCTAGCGATGGCATTGCTGATGGCCGTTATAAATCCCTCATATAACCTAAACAAATCCAACCAGCTCTGAAAATGTTACTTGGGGAGTAATCAGTGCATGGATGGCAATGAACAGTTGCACTGTGTTGTATCAGGCGGCCAAAAATAAATCCAATCTTAAAATGAGTAAAATGCATCAGTTCATCCACTATTAATTTATTCACAGTACGGCTTTTTCAAAACACAATCTTTAAAATATGTACTTACAGTATAATTCATTGAATCGGATTACGTTCCAATATTCCGAAACATATTTCGCCCCCTTAATGCTAGAACTAGGTAACTCGTTTTGGAAAGTACGGGTAGAAATGGCTGGTAAAACTTATCCTGCTATAAAACAAACACTTTGTTGGTCTTAAATGAAGCATCATTATGTGTTTTTGTAGTTCCAATCGACAAACTTTTGTTTATTGTGGTGAACGTTCAGATGTAAACAAATTGCTCGCGATTTCGCAAAACCAGTTACCTAGTTCTAGCATTAAGGGGACGATTTTTAGCCATACATAATCGACCATTGTACAGCGTCCATCATGACCGACAAGTACGCCATCTCTTATCTAATAGTGGAAACCGTAGATGGGGTTATTGCAAACTTAATGTGGTAATGAAATTACCAACTCCACTTATTGAGGTTATGACGAAGAGAAACTAGATTTTTGCTGACGACACCTTTTTCTGTGGAGCTGGCGGCTGCCATCTTGCAATAAGGAAGTTTTTTTCAGCACATTTCAATGAATTTCATAAAACAGTACATACCTGATACAAGCGAAAGCACAGAAACAATCGTGAAAGTGGTTTTCGGAAGTGTGGGAGGAAAATTGGCCACTTCACTTTTTCCTCAAATCTGATTTTTTGTCAAAAAATTCAATTGTTAGCAAAGCGTACTTATTTTCTGCGTCTAAAAACCCCTTATTCATACTAAAACTGATTCCGTACATATTTCTCTCCTACACAAACCGTAACTGAGTCACTAATATTTAGGAATATTTACTTGTGATAAAAGATGTACTCAGCATCCATGACGAATGCTATGCTTACGGTATTGTTTTCCTTTTCTCACCAGTCCAAAAAATACTAGCTGTCAGAGTTGTTCGAGCTAAAAATAAACAACATGCTGGTTTTATTGTGGAATTATTGCTGTTTTCAATGCAGCTTTGAAAACTTCTATAAGTGTGGTCCACTTGGTCGGAAGGCGTTCTTATAGCGGTTGTCAGAAGGTTATGGTGGAATAGTTAGTTTTATTAGCAGTTTTATTAAATTGGTCCATAGAAATACTTATAGAGCATTATAAAGCTAAAAATGTTACTTGGGAGGACTCCTTCAGGAATTCCTCCCGCGTCTCTGATAGATAAGGGACCGCTCAATCCGAATCCGGGCTCAGATTTTCTCCAGCACGTCACAATTTTGAGCTATACCTCAATTTATAGGGCAAAATATGCGATTTTGGGCTTTTTTGACTGCAAGCCATTAAGCATAAAAATATTTCTTTCAACCAATAAAAGGTTAAATTGGTCAATTAACATCTAAATTAACGACTCATGCAAGATATTTTGTTTTATCAAATCAAATTCGATAGATTTAAGCATTTTATGTTAGTAGGTAAACTTGCATGCAACTTTTGAAGGGTGACTTATATGGGAAATATCATACCTAACATAAATCGCTTAAAACTATCAAATTCGATTAGGTAAAACATAATATTTTGCGTGAGACGTTAATTTAGATGTCAGTTAACCAATTTACCTTTTGATTGCTTAGAAAAATATTTTCATGCTTAAGGACAAGGTATTTGGAGTACATTGCTCAAAATTTTTAGAGCACCGTTTTTTAGAACCGTTGAACGGATTTGGATTAAAATGCATCACGCTGTTGACAACCACTGAACGGTGCTCTAGAAATTTTGAGCTATGTACTCCAAATACGTTGTCCTTAAGGTGAAACTGGAAGCATTTCCTCATTTTTGACGTAGGACTACGTCTCTCTTTTCTATACCGGGTGTCATTCTAAATTTTCAGAAATCGGCCGCGTTACGTTTGAAGTGGAGATTTTGAGCGTTAATAACTCAGCCATTTCTCGTTGAATTTTCAAAATTTCGGCACCAATCGATTGCAAATCTTTACACCAATTATGTCCAATAATAATATTTGCTGTTTTTCAATAACAAACTATTGAAAAATTGGGAAAAGTGAACCCATGTTTATTCCAGCCAATCACGAACCAGCACATTTTGGATGCTCCCGTCGAATATAAAAGCTACTGCTTCTTCGCATCTTCCCTCATTTGTCTTTGTCGTCTCGAGGTGAACGCATCGAACGAGAGCTGCCGACTTTCTTCGTTTGCGTTTTCGCTCATTCTTCATTGACGGCTCGGTGGCGGTGGTTTTCGGCAATGGTGCTGTTGCACATTCAATTTCTAACCGTCTAACGCGGCAGACCAAGGAAGGAATAATTTTCATCGATTGCTCGGCGGTGGTGGCAGAGGCAGCAGCAAAATCCACCAAAGAAAGATCCGCCACAACGAATTTGCGAGTTCCGTCGCTTTTCCTCGGGGCTCGGTCCATTTACGGATTGATTGACGGCGGCACATTGCTGATAGCATCAGGAAGAACATCCAGGTCAGCAAGCGGCGGGCCAATTCTCAACGGCGTCCAGCATTCAGCGCGAATAAAATCAATGCGCATTGGGTGGCATGATGAATTGATTTCAATTTCTTCCTAAAACCGTCCATAATTCAAACGGTTCTTTTCAGAACCATCGAAAATGCTTCCTAGAGAGTTAATTGGATAAATTTCCTGCATCGACCGAGAAAGTGTAGTGAAACCAAATAGTGAAAGATTGAATTCTTGGTTGTGGCTCAGCAACAGTGAAGGCGCTCACTAATCTCATCCACGGCAGCAAGCGGCGGGCGAATTTTCGACGGCGTTCAGCATTCAGCACGGGGAAATCTAACACGCATTGCGTGGCATGATAAATTCATGTCGATTTTCTGTCTGAAATCGTCCAATATTCAAACGGTTCTTTTCTGGACCATAGAAAATTATTCCTCAAGAATCAGATAATTATTTCATTCCATCGCTCTGTAAAAGCGTGGTGCAACCGAAAAGTGAAAAATTGTATACTTGGTGGCCCCGCAACAATAATGATGCCGGCCACTAATGATTCCACCAGGAATTTAGCAACGCTTTATCCTATCCAGACCATTTTTGTGAAACATTGTTTAATTTAAACATTTTTCGAATTAAAATAATCTAAATCTTCCAATATTTTGGTTACTTTATTCGTTAAATGAAAATTTTCTCATTTCTCGGTTGATTAACCGTTCCAAGCGTCTGGTGCATGCGGGGCGGGACATGCAAACGAAATAATCTGGAAAGCCAGCCGAATGGGAGGAGCTTCATCTGCCAATCTAGGGACATAAAAGCTGTTCCCCCTGATTTCTTTCGTCATTTTCGTTGGATCAGTCAGGCAGGGTGGATGTCACCTCCACAGCTGTGCAGTGATACATCAACCCAGCCGCAACGCCCGCAAGTCTCGGCTATCGTGCGGATAGCACCAGGAATCTCATCCATGGCAGAAAGCGGCGTACCAGTTTTCGGTGGGTCCTGTATTTAGCAAGGAGAAAACCAAGACGCATTGCGTGACATAATATTTTGATGCCATTTCGTTCCTAAAAATCGTCAATTAATTAATCAAACGGTCCTTTTCAGGACCACCGAAAATCATTCCTCAAGAGTTGTAAATCAGATAATTTCATTCCATCAATCGAGAAAACTGTGGTTCAATCGAAAAATGAAAGATTGAATTCCAGCCACTAATCGTTCCACCCAGAATTTAGCAACGCATTGTCCTATCAGAACCATTTTATGTAACATTGGGGAGCGTCCAGAAAATACGTCAGGTTTAAAGGGGGAGGGGGGTCAGCAAAGTGTGACGATCCATACAATAATTTCAGAGGTTCCATGCAAAACGTGTGACATAGGGATGAGGAGGGGTTGAAAATGGCAAACTTTTGTGTGCCGTAATTTAAGGACGATCCCTTGTTTAATTCTAGCATTTTTGGAATTAAAATGATCTAAATCTTTTTATATTTTGGCTACTTTATTTGTTAAATGAAAATTTCTCTCATTTCTTGGTTGAAAATCGTTTGAAGCGTCTGAAGCATGCGGGGCGGGTCATGCAATCGAAATAAACTGGAAAGCCAGCTGAATGGGAGGAGCTACATCTGCTAATCTAGTGGCATAAAAGCTGTTCCCCCTGATTTCTTTCGTCATTTTCGTTGGATCAGTCAGGGAGGGTGGAGGTGGATATCGCCTCCACGGCTGCGCAGCAGCACGTCAACTGCGACGAGTGATAGCACCAGGAATCTCATCCACTGATCACGGCTGCGGTGGGCCCGGCAATGGAAGTTACCTCCGCAGCTGGGTAGCTGCGCACCAACCCAGCGACGGCTCTCGGCTATCTATCTGATAGAACCAGGAATCTCATTCACGGCAGCAGGCGACGGCGGCAGTTTTCAATGGCTTCCCGCATTCAGTGTGGATAATTTTCAATTGTCTTTCTAAAATCAACCGTTATTTGGACGGACCTTTTCAGGACCAGAGAAAATTATTCCTTAAGAGTTATGAATCGGATAATTTTCGGATATATTCCAACGATCGGTAAAAGTGTAGTGCATTAGTGAATGGTTGAATGCTTGGTGGCTCAGTAACAGCAAAATCGGTCACTAATCTTTCTACCCGAAATTTAGCAACGCGTTATCTTATTCGGACAATTGTACCTGAAACATTGTTTCATTCAAATATTTATCGAATTTAAATTATCTTAATTTTTCAATACTTCGATTAGTTTATCCGTTCGATTGGAAATTGTCTCAAAGAACGGTTGCAGTCGTTTGAAGCGTCTGACACAATGTGGGCGGGTCATGCAAACGGAATAAACTGGAAAGCCCGCCGAATGGGAGGAGCTTCATCTGCTAATTTAGGGGCATAACATCTGTTTCCTCTGTTATCTTTCGTCATTTTCCTTGGATCAGTCAAGGAGAAGGGAGTTGCCACCTCCCAGCTAGGCAGCAGCACACAAACTCAGCGACGACTCTCGGCTATCGTATTGTCGAATGAGTTTCACGTTAAACTTTAATTGAAAAGATCTATCTAACGCCGTTCAATTATCTAATAATTTTATCCGCTCGATGAATATTCTCTCTTATAACAGTAATTTGACCATTTTTCTTCAAAACGAAATAACTCTTGAACTAGTCAACGTCTTTCCAAGTAACCGAATCAGCTGAATAACAGCTTCTTGAACTAAAGTTAGCTTAAGAGTGATTAGTTTTACTCTTATACAGCAAAAATGTTTGTTGGGTTATAAATGCATTCAGCGAAAGCGATCACACAACAACTTTACTCAACACATCAGTCCACCATTTGTATTATCATAACAACAAGCATTGTATTATTGAAATATAAAAGTCGAAATCTCGTTCCAGCCTTTGTCCTACGTCAACATTGCGGTTATGTCTCAGACATTACCCACTCCTAGTTTTTTGGTTTTGGTTTTTTTTTTATAAAATAACAAAGCAATATTTTCAAAATCGGTTTTCGTACACATGTAGAGTATGGACCAAGGAATCTCCTGAATTTTACCCTGGTGGAAAATGTTTTCCATTTTTGCAGAAACCATTTTTTTGTGAATTTTTTTTTATGGTTTCTGCAAAAATGAAAAACATTTTCCACCAGGGAAAAATTCAGGAAATTCCTTGATCCATAATCTACATGTGTACGAAAACCGATTTTGAAAATATTGCTTTGTTATTTTATAAAAAATCAAAAACTAAAAAGTGAAGAAATGGATCCAGTTTGCCTTAATGGCAGGCAGTCAAAAAAGCCCCAAACGCATATTTTGCCCTATAAATTGAGGTATAGCTCAAAATTGTGACGTGCTGGAGCAAGTCTGAGATTCGGATTCAGCGGCCCAAAATCTATCAGAGACACATAAGTTTGCTCTTGAAACAAAAAAATGTTGCGCTGTGTAATCTTTCATGGATTCAGTCAGAAGTGGCATTTGCTACTTTCGAAATTTGTACCGAAAGATGTTGTTCAGAAACGCCTCGAACGTTTTTTATTAGCACCTTTTTCCGCACTGAAAACAGGTGTATCAAGGCCTGTCCCTGCATTAGGCTTCATTAAGTCAAACCAATAAAATTCCAAACGGTCTTCATTATGCTGCATTTACCGTTCCATTCGCTTCATGCACCGTTGACCGTAAAAATTCTCACACTAACCTCGTTCTGACATCCACCTTTCCTGGTTCTAAAGAGCGCGCAATTTTACATCAATACACCAGATATCATTTACATTCCCAGGTGATGAAACATTGCAATGAGGAAGCCACTGTCAGTCGTAATTACAGCCTAGCCGAACTAAAACAACTCGAATATAAAAACAACAAGCCAATAAACAGCAGGTTGCTCGACCACCACGTTGGTTCTGGTAACATCTTATCTTGAACATTAGTAGCGGAGGGTCATCAGGGTGTTTTTTGGCCGTAACGGCATTCCTTCTGCACTGACACTCTGGCTTAAGCCGCATGGCGCGGTTAGTTCTTGGCCCCTTCTTCGGTTCTTCCTTCTGCCTGCGGATCAAGATCAAGGCGCATCAGAGCAGGAAATTTCTCCCTGTGTGTGCTGTGTTTTTATGGTTGTGCCGTTTTTCCTTTCTTTCCGCACTTTCTTCCTTCTATATGTGCGCGAGCGGAATTACGGCCATTCGGAAGGCCGTCTGCTTTCCTTCATGGCTCATCAGCAACAAACGGCTGAATGTGGTGCACATGTGGCTCATGTTTTATCGTTTTAAAAATCTAAGAGAGGTATAGGAATCGTACTTGAACTTGGCGGATTTTTCGGGAAAACTGTTATCATCCATGATTGATTGTTATACACAACATCACAAATAACACAATGCACTACACTATCGTGGTGCGCCTAGCGTAACATCTTAGGAGGGTTAGGGCTACATTTATTCAATTTAATTTACACTATTGTACGCCACAACAGTCGGTGTGCGGCTTCCACTCTCCATTCTCAATCACGTCCAATGCGCGCCAGATCGCATTCTACCTGTTCAACCCATCCTCGTAATATTGTACCCAATCAATTTTGCAGAGTTGTTGACCAGCATTCTTGCAACATTCCCTGTCCACTGTATTCTTCCGGGTTAAATCACCTTCTGGATGCTGTTCACCGTAGAGTGCGGCAAGCTTGTGGCCCATTCTCATGAATACATCCGATGATCTTCTTCTTCTTCTTTTTAAGGCTCTACGCTCTCATTGGAACTTGGCTTGCCTCTCTTCAACTTAGTGTTCTTTGGGCATTTCCACAGTTATTATTTGAAAGGCTATTTTGCCTGCCATCACTTGAATTTGTATATTGTTATGTGATTACAATGATGCACTATGCCCAGGGAGTCGAGAAAATGTTCCCGACCAGAGTAGGAATCGAACCCGCCGTCTTCGGATATGGAATTTCCGGAAGAATAACTCGAGGAAGCATCGGTGGAATTTCTGGAGGAATCCATGAAATAATTCCTGGAGGAATGTGTAGAGGAAACTGAGGAGAAGAAATTCCTGGATGATTTCTTGGAGGAAACCCTGGAAGAATTTCTGGAGGAATTCCTGGAAGAATTCCTGAAGTAATTGCTGTACGAATTTCCGAAGAAATACCTGCAGGAATTCCTGGATCCATTCCTGAATAAATTTCCGGAGGTATTCCTGAAGAAATACCTGGGGAAATTCCGGTGAAATTCGTGGTAGAAATGCCTGGATGAAATCCTGGAAGAATGCCAGGGGCAATACCTGGAATAATTCTTGAATGAATTCCGGAAAGAATTTTTGGGGAAATTTTTAAAAGAATCCCTTGAGGATTTCCTGGAGGATTCCTGAAAAAATATTTGAAGGAGTTCCTAGAGAAATCTCAGGAGGAATTCATGCAGGAATCCCAAGAGAAATTATTGGAATAATTCTTGGATTAACTCAGGGAGGAATTCTTGAGGAAATTTCTTAATGAATCCCTGGAGGATTTTATGGATAAATTCTTGGAGAAATTGCGGTAGTGATTTCTGAAGGAATCTTGGAATGCCTGGAGGAACCCCTATAAAAATCTCTGGAGGAACTTCCTGGATAAATTCCTGGAGACATTCCTGTATCAATTGCTGGAGGAGTATCTCGAGAAATTCCTTAAGAAATCCTTTGAGGAAACCCTGGAGAATTTCCTTTAAGAATCCCTGAACAAATTCCTGGACTAATGCCTGGAGCAATCTCTGGATAAATTCCTAGATGAATTCCTGGTGGAGTTTTTAGAAGAATTCTGAGAGGGACCTCTAAAAGAACTCCCGGGGCAATCTCTAGATGAATTCCTAGAGAAATCCTGGGATGAGTTCATGGAGAAACTCCCAGGAGAAATTTCTAAAGAAACCTCTTGAAAAATTCCTAGAGGAATCCTTAGAGAAATTTCTAGAGAAATTCTTGTAAGAATTCCTGGGAAACTTCTTGGAAAATCCCTGGAGGAATCCCTGAAGCAATTTCTGGAGGAACCTTAGAAGGAATGCCTGGAAAGTTCTGGACAAATTCCTTGCGGAATCCCAGGAAGAACTCCTGGATAAATTTGTAAAGGAATTTTCGGGGAAATTCCGAGGAACTATTCCTGGAGGAATCTCGAGAAAAACTCTGGAAGCAATTTCTGGAGGAATTTCAAAAGAAATTCCAAGATAAATTTCTGAAGAAATTCCAAGAGAAATTTCTGATTAAATTCCAATAGAAATTTGTAGAGTAATTCTCAGAGCGATTTTTGGAGGAATTCCAGGAGGAATTGCGGTAGTAATTTATGAAAAGATTCCTAGGATCAATTCCTGGAGGACTTTCTGAAGAGATTCTTGGGATAATTCTTAAGAAACCTCTTGTGGAATTCCTGGAGGCATCCTTAAAGGAATTTCTAGAGATTTACTTGGAAAAATCCCTGGGGGAATTCTTGGAAATAAACCTGGAGGAATCCCTGAAACAATTTCTGGAGGAACCTCAGGAGGAATTCCTGAACAAATCTCTATAGGAAATCTTGGGGAAATTCCGTGGAACTATTAATGGAAGATCTCCAGGAGGAATCCATAAACCCTAAACGAATACCTTGAGGAATCCCTGAATGAATTCCTTCAAGAATCTCTAGAGGAATTCTGGTAGAAATCCATGGAGAAATTTCTGAAGGAATTCCTGGAAAAAAATTTAGAGGAATTATGAAAGCAATTTCTGGTGGAGTTCCATGAGAAATTTCCAGAGGAATTTCTGGAGGAATTCCAGGAGGAATTCCAGAAGGATTTTCAGGAGGAATTACTGCAGGAATCATCGGTAGAATTTCTCGAGAGATCCATAAAATAATTCCTGGCGGAATGTGTAGAAGAAACCCTAGAGAACAAAATCCTGGATTAATTCTTGGAGGAAACCCTGGGAGAATTCCTGGATCCAGAATAAATTCCCGGAGGAATTCCTGAGGAAATACCTGGGGTAATTCCTGTAGAAATTCTCGGTATAACTCTTGCAGATGTCCCTGGAGAAATGCCTGAATAAAATCCTAGAGGATTGGCAGGAGGAATACCTGGAATAGTTCTTGAAAAAAATCCGGGAGGAATTTCCGAAGGAATCCCTTGAGGAGTTTCTGGAGGAATCTCCAGATTTATGATGAAATCTTCTTCTTCTTCTTCTTGGCGTAACGTCCTCACTGGGACAAAGCCTGCTTCTCAGCTTAGTGTTCTATGAGCACTTCCACAGTTATTAACTGAGAGCTTCCTCTGCCAATGACCATTTTGCATGTGTATATCGTGTGGCAGGCACGAAGATACTCTATGCCCAAGGAAGCCAAGGAAATTTGCTTTACGAAAAGATCCTGGACCGACCGGGAATCGAACCCGTCACCCTCAGCATGGTCATGCTGAATACCCGTGCGTTTACCGCCTCGGCTATATGGGCCCTTTTTATTTATGGTGAAATACAAAGTTCGATTTCTGAGAGAATTCCAGGAGGAGTTTCTGATGAATTCCTAGAGAAAATACTGAAGAAACCGCTAAAATTCCTGACGAAATCCTGAAATCCTGAACTAATTCCTGGGGGAGTTTCTGAAGGAATCCCAACAAGAGTTCTTGCAGGCATTTTTGAAATAATCCCGGAATTCGTTTTTGAAAGAATAACAGAAGGGATTTCCGGTGAATCTCTGGAGAAACTCGAAGTAATTTCTGAAGAAACCAGATGAGCAATCCCGGAAGCAACCCCATGAGGAACTCTATGGAATCTCAGGAGAGCTTTCTTAGCGAATACCTGGAAGAATTTTGTAGGAATATTCCTGGATAAAAAAAATTGAAGAAATCAATGTCTGCAGTAATTGTTGAAGGAATACTAGGATCCCTCCCCCCCGTTCTCGAAGTCATCCCTAATGGGCGTGCAAATTTTCTCATTCTAAAAAAAAAACAGTAGCGTTCAGATTCATCCATGAAAGCGAGGGCGAGAAAAATAGTTCCGATGGAAATGTGCGAGAGTATGATGTGTTTGTCAAAACGGGCTGTGACAGCAGCAAATCAGATCGATGAAGGGCCAGCTGGTCGCGAAGAAGGGATTCACATGCAAACTTCCTAAATTGGGTTGTTTAGTGAAAACAATATTCCTATTTTCTATAGCCTAATCGAAAGAGCTCATTTTACTGAGTTTAACGTGATTTTATTAGATTCCAATACCTTTGTTTTGATGGTAAAATTAACAAAAGAGTTTCAATTTTCGTGGATAGAATGACAGTTCAATCGATAAAATGACAGTTCGACCCGAACAAAAAATTTCCCCCATACAAACTTAATATTCATTTTAAAAATAGTTTAAAGACTCCAAAAATTATGAAATTTTGGATTTCGACTGATTTTTGGGCGGAGAATCCGATTATGAAGTAATCCGGATACCCCTAAAGAACCCAATTCTCCGCAAACGTGGCCTACAAAGCATCCTGTAGCTCTATGATCCACGAAAACCTGATGCGCCTCCAGAAGGCGCACGAAGATGATGCTTGTGTTTAGGCCAGAATCTTCTTCTGGAAACAATCCGCGAGTGATCGATAAACTGTATCCGTATTACAACTGCCCAAAAGTCCTCTGAAAAAAGTCGGACGGCTGGACCCTCCAAAACCTGACAACCTTATAAGGTCCGTAAAACGAAATAAGGCGTAGCAGTTCTGTGGACATTTGGTCACTGCAGGATTGTGAGAACTACGATTTTATCAAAAAACGTTTAAAATTAACATTTGGGTTACAAGTACCTATTTAGAAAAGTCACACTTAACTTTAAAGTGAATTAGTTCATCGTTCATCTCCAACCGGTGCGACGGCTGATTCTCAGGATAATCGGGTGCAGTTCGGTTGGCGCGATAATGTGTGGTTGTTACAGCATTACACATTAACGGTATTACTCAACCAACTTTTGCCGTAAAACTGATACTCTCGAAACATCTGACAGACATTGCGCCATTATTCCTGGGCTCGTTCGGTGCAATGAACTCTACTTACGCTTTTACGATGGTTCAATACTTAATGAAAATGTGCGTAAAGCGGCAATTACTGCAACGCATTCAAAACTTAATTGCACACAATCCAGGTGCCCATCGGAAGTGTCTCAGACGGAATACGCTAATTTCCGAAAAAAAAAAGACGCGATAATATTCGTTCGCATTATCATTTCTATAGTTATAATTATCGTTACCATCGGAGAGGTTTTTCAGGGTTCGGCGAGGAAACAGATGCTCGTTGATTCGCATTGAATATTCACGACGCGAACGTCGTTACAGGCCGAAAACATGGACCTGTGCAACAGGAGACGATCAGCTGTTCAGAAGCGATCGCGCAGCAGGGCAAGGCTGCATCAACGGACAACCATCAAAAGCGGAAGCAGCATGATATCACTCTTGATCGGCAGCAGGTAGGCCGCGCTTTTACATTTTTATGATTGATGAGCAACACCAAATTTACGATCAGAAAACACCAAGCGATAAAGATGACTGTGATAAAGGACGATGGGAAAGCAATGATGAAAATGGATGGCTTTCGTAATTTGCATAATAAATTTATTTCTTATTACTTGTCGAATCAATGAGGGTAATCAGACGCTGTTCATTGCGCAGTGAAACTGATTACAGCGTTGTATGCTAATTGGTAAATATGGGGTTTATTTCGGGTCAGGTGATATTAATGTTGCTAGAAAGATTATCCTTTTTCAGCTCATATCGTTGCTTTTCTGCAATAGGGACACAACACAGAAAATGTGAATTTTCTGAATAAGCGTTTGAAAATTAGGAATCTCGAAGCTCCTTCTACAAGTTCACTTTTTCCACTCATAATTTGACAAAAATAAACGAGTTCTGTGGAGTCCAAAGAATCTCGATTTCTTGCTCAAATGCGTATCTGAATTTTTTTGCAGGTGTCGTTGTCGGCGGTCACCAGGGAGTCACAAGTACACAAATTCTTCAACCGTCTCGATTTCATCACCGTCGATATGAATTCGGGGTGGCGGGCGCGGTGATTCCTCCCTGGAGCCCTTTGCCATCATGTACTTTGTCTTCGACACATTAATGACTTATCCGATTCGCCTGGCTCTCTTTAGTCGGATGTACGTTTCCACCACCGTCTCAAATTGACGAGCTATAATATCATATCATCAGCGAATCCAAGCAGCTGAACGGACTTCGTGAATCGTTCCACTAGTGTTTATCCCCGCCCTCCTTATTACACCTTCCGAGGCGATGTTAAATAGCGAGCACGAAAGACCATCACCTTGCCGTAACCCTCTGCGAGAATCGAAGGGACTCGTGAGTGTCCCTGATACTTAAACTACGCACATCATTCGATCCATCGTGGTCTTGATCGATCGTATCAGTACATCCGGGAATCCGTAATTGTGCATAATCTGCCACAGCTGTTCAATGATGTGTTTTTTGTTTTTGTTTTCTTCTAAACCATAGGAGGAAAAATCTGCTCAACAAACACCCTAACAGGAAGGTTTGGGTAGTGTGGTGTTAAGGCCGTCTTCTACAACAGTAGTAAAAGCCAGGGCTACTCTCTTCTCGACCCACTCAAATACATTCCTATGGTCTTTAGACTCTAGTTTAATTTAAAAACACTTCACTAATACTTTACTTTTGCAAAAGAAAATAAAAAATGAATAACTCTTTTAAAGAAAAACTAGAAAGGACGAGCAAATTCCTTTTAATTCTACTACTGTGCTTATCTTCGGACAGATAGGCCTATTTCGTCTGTGACTTACAGACTTCTTCAGTGTCAAGTGCTCGACTGAAGAAAACCTCGCATTCGTTGTGGTATTTATACTAGGAGTGTATGTGTAGGTACGTGTGTGGGTAAAAGTGTAGGTATAAAAATGTAGGTACAAAATTGTAGGTACAAAATTGTAGGTACAGATTTGTAAAAAAAGGGGTGTATCTACCTGTTAGAAAACAGGGTGTCAGTAAGATACCTAAAGCTAGGAAAATTCCTACCGATTTGGTAGGTAGTCAATTGGTGTTTGTTGTGTTATTTTTTCCTGCCGATTTGGTAGGTAGTCAATTTGTGTTTTGTGTATTGTGTATTGTTTTGTGTGTGTTAGGTAAAAATTTAAACAGCCACGTGTACCCATTGCCCTGATCCTTGTTAAGTAATTTTTTATTGTTTTGTTTGTAAATTTCTAAACTTTCTGCAACATCAAGTTTCCATGGGTTTGTAATGTGTCGTAAGAGTTTAATATTTGAAGTATTCAAAAAATGTCCTTCATTGAAAATATGTTCAGCAACTTTAGATTTAAAATGATGAATGAGTCCCTTGTCTGTGTCTTTGTGTGCTTTTGATACTTCCGTTATGTGTTCTTTGAATCGTGTGTTGAGTGTGCGTTTTGTTTGTCCTATGTATATTTTGTCACAGTGATTACATGTTACTTTGTAAACACCAGATTTTGTTAAGTTGTCCAACGGGTCTTTCGTAGATCCTAAGAGAGTTTGAAGTTGGTTAGCTTTGCTTGTGAAAACTAATTCAAAACCAAACTTTCTGAGAATTGGTCGGAGTTTTTTGGTGTCATTGTTGTAGTCCACAATTATCCGTTTAAGTGTAGGTTCTGTCCGTGTCAGTGTAGTCAAAGAACGTCTGTATTGTTGTTGTGTCTTTTTGTTGATGATCTGTTGTATTGTTTGTTTTGTGTAACCGTTCAACTGTGCTGTTTCGAAAATGTAATTAAGTTCTTTCGTTTTTCCTGTTTCACTAAGTGGAAGTATCTGCATTCGGTGTATCATGTGATTGAAGGATGCAATTTTGTGTTGATGTGAGTGATTTGATGAATTTGGAATAGTGCGTTGAGTGTGTGTCGGTTTTCTGTAAATTTCGAAGGAAAGTGTTGATTCTGTTGTTCTGTTCAATTTCACAAGTGAATTCGATGTTTTTGTGTGCATTATTGATATTGTTCAAGATTTCAGGTAAAAGATGTTTCTTAACAATGCTAAACACGTCGTCAACGTATCTCCACCAGACTTCAGGAAGCTGTTTGTTGTTTTCTAAGCGTTTTTCCAAATTTGCCATAAAAAATTCACTTAAAAATGGAGAAAGTGGATTGCCCATGGGGGCACCATTAAGTTGTTTGTAGGTTTCATTTCTGAACGAAAAATAATTTTCTTCCATACAAAGTTTGGTTAATTTGATGTATGTACGAACTTTCTTAATCCAATCTGAATCTGAATCTTCATATTGGTTCAGAAGCCAATCTTCTAGTAGGTTAATGGCCTCTTTAACTGGAATGCTTGGAAAAAGTGATTTAACGTCGAATGAAACTAAAATTTCATCGTCGTTAACGGATAAATTCTGTACTAGTTCTGTGAATTGTTCGGAATTCTTGACAGATCTACTGTGAAATTTTTTAGGCATGTTTTGGAATTCTTGTACTAAATATTTGGCAATTTTGTGTGTAGGTGAACCAATGGCTGAAACAATCTCACGCATTTCATTTCCAGGTTTATGAACTTTGGGAAGTCCTTTTATTCTTGGCAATGAAGGGTTAGATTCTTTCAGGCTTTTAATGACGCTTCCTAAAACTGGTGTAGACTCTTTGAGAGTTTTGTCAACACGTCTTACTAATCCTGGAAGAGGATCAGTACGTTGTTTTCGGTAAGGTCCATTTTGAATCTTGTTATTCATTATTTCATCATAGTCCTCTTTGTTCATGATTACTGTTTTGTTTCCTTTGTCAGCTTTCAGATAGAAAACTGGTTTCTGGTTAAGTTCTTTGATTATTCGTTGTTCTTTCAGGTGTTCTTTGTTCAATTTGTTTTGTTGTGTGTTTTGAATAGTGTTAGCTGTTTGTGTTCTGATTTCTTGAATCTGTGGTGTCTGTAAATTGTTCGTGTTGATAGCTGTTTCAATGTCGATTATGGTTTGTGTTGAATCTGGTTTAGAGTGTACTGCGTAGTTAAGACCTTTGTTGAGAAGGGTCAACTGTTCTTCCGTAAACTGTTCGGAAGAGCGATTGACCACTAACCCAGTTAGTTCTTGTGTTGTGTTTTGTGGTTGTGTAGAAGAACATGTAAACTTCGGATTTTGCATCTTTAATGCTTTAAGTTTTTTATCTAGTAATTTCCTTTTTCTTTCTGATTCACAAAATTCTGCAACTTTTACTTTTGTTAGAAAATTAGGGAAAGATTCAGGATAATCTTTCGCTAACTTTAAATGGAGAGAATAACATTCCAAAGTTTTCATGTTGATCTTGCTGTGTAGTTTTTTGATGCTTTCTTTGATGAGTGTTTGTTCAAGTGTCTTTACTATGTTGGGGTTTGTGGCTGTTTTAACTTTTACCTTGTGACTTACGGGAGTAAGCCTGTACTTTATACACTTCTTGAGAAACGCGATATCTTTGTGTAATCCTGCGATGGTCTTCTTCAACTCGATGAACTTATTCGGCTCTGACTTTGGCTTGGTTGCCATATTCACTTTACTATTACTTTAGAGCTTTTAGTAGAACTTGTTACTTTAGACTCTAGTTTAATTTAAAAACACTTCACTAATACTTTACTTTTGCAAAAGAAAATAAAAAATGAATAACTCTTTTAAAGAAAAACTAGAAAGGACGAGCAAATTCCTTTTAATTCTACTACTGTGCTTATCTTCGGACAGATAGGCCTATTTCGTCTGTGACTTACAGACTTCTTCAGTGTCAAGTGCTCGACTGAAGAAAACCTCGCATTCGTTGTGGTATTTATACTAGGAGTGTATGTGTAGGTACGTGTGTGGGTAAAAGTGTAGGTATAAAAATGTAAGTACAAAATTGTAGGTACAAAATTGTAGGTACAGATTTGTAAAAAAAGGGGTGTATCTACCTGTTAGAAAACAGGGTGTCAGTAAGATACCTAAAGCTAGGAAAATTCCTACCGATTTGGTAGGTAGTCAATTGGTGTTTGTTGTGTTATTTTTTCCTGCCGATTTGGTAGGTAGTCAATTTGTGTTTTGTGTATTGTGTATTGTTTTGTGTGTGTTAGGTAAAAATTTAAACAGCCACGTGTACCCATTGCCCTGATCCTTGTTAAGTAATTTTTTATTGTTTTGTTTGTAAATTTCTAAACTTTCTGCAACATCAAGTTTCCATGGGTTTGTAATGTGTCGTAAGAGTTTAATATTTGAAGTATTCAAAAAATGTCCTTCATTGAAAATATGTTCAGCAACTTTAGATTTAAAATGATGATTTTTCCTTCGAAATTTACAGAAAACCGACACACACTCAACGCACTATTCCAAATTCATCAAATCACTCACATCAACACAAAATTGCATCCTTCAATCACATGATACACCGAATGCAGATACTTCCACTTAGTG
The DNA here is from genome assembly GCF_035046485.1 of Aedes albopictus. Classification (NCBI taxonomy): domain Eukaryota; kingdom Metazoa; phylum Arthropoda; class Insecta; order Diptera; family Culicidae; genus Aedes; species Aedes albopictus. Next base: position 247,135,814 of record NC_085137.1, on the reverse strand, counting down.
AAACAGGAAAAACGAAAGAACTTAATTACATTTTCGAAACAGCACAGTTGAACGGTTACACAAAACAAACAATACAACAGATCATCAACAAAAAGACACAACAACAATACAGACGTTCTTTGACTACACTGACACGGACAGAACCTACACTTAAACGGATAATTGTGGACTACAACAATGACACCAAAAAACTCCGACCAATTCTCAGAAAGTTTGGTTTTGAATTAGTTTTCACAAGCAAAGCTAACCAACTTCAAACTCTCTTAGGATCTACGAAAGACCCGTTGGACAACTTAACAAAATCTGGTGTTTACAAAGTAACATGTAATCACTGTGACAAAATATACATAGGACAAACAAAACGCACACTCAACACACGATTCAAAGAACACATAACGGAAGTATCAAAAGCACACAAAGACACAGACAAGGGACTCATTCATCATTTTAAATCTAAAGTTGCTGAACATATTTTCAATGAAGGACATTTTTTGAATACTTCAAATATTAAACTCTTACGACACATTACAAACCCATGGAAACTTGATGTTGCAGAAAGTTTAGAAATTTACAAACAAAACAATAAAAAATTACTTAACAAGGATCAGGGCAATGGGTACACGTGGCTGTTTAAATTTTTACCTAACACACACAAAACAATACACAATACACAAAACACAAATTGACTACCTACCAAATCGGCAGGAAAAAATAACACAACAAACACCAATTGACTACCTACCAAATCGGTAGGAATTTTCCTAGCTTTAGGTATCTTACTGACACCCTGTTTTCTAACAGGTAGATACACCCCTTTTTTACAAATCTGTACCTACAATTTTGTACCTACAATTTTGTACCTACATTTTTATACCTACACTTTTACCCACACACGTACCTACACATACACTCCTAGTATAAATACCACAACGAATGCGAGGTTTTCTTCAGTCGAGCACTTGACACTGAAGAAGTCTGTAAGTCACAGACGAAATAGGCCTATCTGTCCGAAGATAAGCACAGTAGTAGAATTAAAAGGAATTTGCTCGTCCTTTCTAGTTTTTCTTTAAAAGAGTTATTCATTTTTTATTTTCTTTTGCAAAAGTAAAGTATTAGTGAAGTGTTTTTAAATTAAACTAGAGTCTAAAGTAACAAGTTCTACTAAAAGCTCTAAAGTAATAGTAAAGTGAATATGGCAACCAAGCCAAAGTCAGAGCCGAATAAGTTCATCGAGTTGAAGAAGACCATCGCAGGATTACACAAAGATATCGCGTTTCTCAAGAAGTGTATAAAGTACAGGCTTACTCCCGTAAGTCACAAGGTAAAAGTTAAAACAGCCACAAACCCCAACATAGTAAAGACACTTGAACAAACACTCATCAAAGAAAGCATCAAAAAACTACACAGCAAGATCAACATGAAAACTTTGGAATGTTATTCTCTCCATTTAAAGTTAGCGAAAGATTATCCTGAATCTTTCCCTAATTTTCTAACAAAAGTAAAAGTTGCAGAATTTTGTGAATCAGAAAGAAAAAGGAAATTACTAGATAAAAAACTTAAAGCATTAAAGATGCAAAATCCGAAGTTTACATGTTCTTCTACACAACCACAAAACACAACACAAGAACTAACTGGGTTAGTGGTCAATCGCTCTTCCGAACAGTTTACGGAAGAACAGTTGACCCTTCTCAACAAAGGTCTTAACTACGCAGTACACTCTAAACCAGATTCAACACAAACCATAATCGACATTGAAACAGCTATCAACACGAACAATTTACAGACACCACAGATTCAAGAAATCAGAACACAAACAGCTAACACTATTCAAAACACACAACAAAACAAATTGAACAAAGAACACCTGAAAGAACAACGAATAATCAAAGAACTTAACCAGAAACCGGTTTTCTATCTGAAAGCTGACAAAGGAAACAAAACAGTAATCATGAACAAAGAGGACTATGATGAAATAATGAATAACAAGATTCAAAATGGACCTTACCGAAAACAACGTACTGATCCTCTTCCAGGATTAGTAAGACGTGTTGACAAAACTCTCAAAGAGTCTACACCAGTTTTAGGAAGCGTCATTAAAAGCCTGAAAGAATCTAACCCTTCATTGCCAAGAATAAAAGGACTTCCCAAAGTTCATAAACCTGGAAATGAAATGCGTGAGATTGTTTCAGCCATTGGTTCACCTACACACAAAATTGCCAAATATTTAGTACAAGAATTCCAAAACATGCCTAAAAAATTTCACAGTAGATCTGTCAAGAATTCCGAACAATTCACAGAACTAGTACAGAATTTATCCGTTAACGACGATGAAATTTTAGTTTCATTCGACGTTAAATCACTTTTTCCAAGCATTCCAGTTAAAGAGGCCATTAACCTACTAGAAGATTGGCTTCTGAACCAATATGAAGATTCAGATTCAGATTGGATTAAGAAAGTTCGTACATACATCAAATTAACCAAACTTTGTATGGAAGAAAATTATTTTTCGTTCAGAAATGAAACCTACAAACAACTTAATGGTGCCCCCATGGGCAATCCACTTTCTCCATTTTTAAGTGAATTTTTTATGGCAAATTTGGAAAAACGCTTAGAAAACAACAAACAGCTTCCTGAAGTCTGGTGGAGATACGTTGACGTGTTTAGCATTGTTAAGAAACATCTTTTACCTGAAATCTTGAACAATATCAATAATGCACACAAAAACATCGAATTCACTTGTGAAATTGAACAGAACAACCAACTACCATTTTTGGACATACTCATCGTAAAACAAGAATCAACACTTTCCTTCGAAATTTACAGAAAACCGACACACACTCAACGCACTATTCCAAATTCATCAAATCACTCACATCAACACAAAATTGCATCCTTCAATCACATGATACACCGAATGCAGATACTTCCACTTGGAGCGTACACTTTTACCCACACACGTACCTACACATACACTCCTAGTATAAATACCACAACGAATGCGAGGTTTTCTTCAGTCGAGCACTTGACACTGAAGAAGTCTGTAAGTCACAGACGAAATAGGCCTATCTGTCCGAAGATAAGCACAGTAGTAGAATTAAAAGGAATTTGCTCGTCCTTTCTAGTTTTTCTTTAAAAGAGTTATTCATTTTTTATTTTCTTTTGCAAAAGTAAAGTATTAGTGAAGTGTTTTTAAATTAAACTAGAGTCTAAAGTAACAAGTTCTACTAAAAGCTCTAAAGTAATAGTAAAGTTCCTATGGTCGCCAAACCCCTGCGTCTCTCCGGAACCACCAAGAAGGCATTGCTTCAGAGAGGGGCTAGTGCACATCGCACCCTCAAGGTTAGCTGCGTAGCCTGCAGCAACGAACATCGATGACTCGCTTTGGAGAGTCCATCACGGTAGCATGCTGGCGCTTAGCCAGTTTCCCGAGTGGTCCTCGCCACTCCCTTTGTCCTCGGAAGGCGGGCAGGGTCAACCCCACCCGCGCCCAACTGCTTTGCAGACATCAAAAACTGATGCCCACGTGCAACCCGATCTGACCTGCTGAAGGCAAGGGTATCACTACCCTTCAGGCCCTATCAGCTGCACCAGAAGGTTGCTGACATCAGGGTCTCCACCTGCCCCGACCCTTGGGGGACCCCTTTCCAACCGCGGTCTCGGATCCAACCCAGTAGACCGACGCCATGACAGCACCGCTACCGGGACTTCCTCTCCGCGGCCACTTAATCGCTGTAAGGGTCGATCTCGACCGCAGGGCACCGGTATGACCTACGAAGCCGACTCCGAACCCCTGGACCACCTCTTGTACTGTATTTGGACTAGCCATTCTCCGAGTCCACGCGTCATCTCCTCTGTAGCTCCCAGACGATATGGGTGATAGCCGTTGAAACGGCGTTCTGGACCAAATTGTCCGGGTTTGTGTCCTCCCCGCATGTGGCAAGCATGCGGTCACGCATTGTGCGAAAACGCGGGCACACGAACAAAACGTGTTCCGCCGTTTCCTCTAAACCATTGCACACTGGGCATTCGGGATAATCCGCATGCCCGAAACGGTGTAGATAATGTCAGAAGCAATCATGACCTGTAAGGACCTGTGTCAGGTGGAATGAACTTCCCCATGGCGACTATTAATCCAACTATCTATCCTCGATATCAACCTATGGGTCCATCTTCCTTTGGTGGAACTATCCCACGCGCGCTGCCATTTGACCATAGAGGCCATCCTGGCAGTCCTGCGTATGCCTTTTGTGCTGCGCATTTCGAAACAGTCCATGTCCTCACTGATAAGAATGCTGATAGGCACCATACCAGTAATGACGCAGAGAGCGTCGTGTGACACGGTACGGTACGCGCTCGCAACCCTCAGGTGCATAAGCTTGTAAGTACTTTCCAGCTTCCGTCGGTAGCATTTAGTACTTAGTGCGGTGCCCCACGCCGGGCCGCCATACCTAAGTATGGACGTAGCAACACTAGCCAGAAGCTTGCGCTTACTGGCGTACACCGCAGAGCTATTGGACATCATCCGGGACAGTTACGCAATAGCTGTGGAGGCTCTTTTACATGCATAATCGACGAAGCTACCGAAGGTAAGCTTATCGTCGATTATCACGCCCAAGTGTTTGACGGAGCGCTTTGACAGGATAGTGCACTCTCCTACACTGATCTCCGTCTGCTGCTGCGACTTCAGGTTGTTAACAACCGTCACCTCTGTCTTGTGGTGAGCCAGCTCCAGTTTCCTGGACCGCATCCACGCCTCTACAACCTTGATCGAGTGGTTGGTAGTCAATTTTACCTCCTCGATCGTTTCACCGTAGACTTCGAGCGTAATGTCGTTGGCAAATCCGACAATCTGGGTACTCTAACCTCAACACCTCGTCGTACATGACATTCCATAACACCGGACCCAGGATGGAACCTTGCGGGACTCCTGAGGTTATGTGAAAGCACTTCCGACCCACCTCCGTGTCGTAGACTAGTACACGATTCTGAAAGTAACTTCCGAGAATCTTGTACAGGTACTCCGGTATCCCCAGACGCAAGAGCGCATCGGCAATAGCAGACAAGCTGGCGCTATTACATATAACACATTCCTTACATCCAGAGTCACTACCGCGCAAACGCGAATTCCCCTCCTCTTAGGCTCGAGTGCTTTCTCGGCGGTTTTGTAACCGACAAGATAGCGTCTACGGTGGACCTCCCCTTCCGGAAGCCGTACTGGTTGCTCGAAAGACCATTTTCGCCCTCGGTGAACCTCAACATTCTATTGAGGATGATCTTTTCGAGCACCTTCCCCGCCGTGTCAATCAAGCATATTGGTCTATATGCCGACGGGTCTCCGGGTGGCTTACCCGCCTTTGGCAATAGTACCAGGCTCTGCCTCTTCCAAGCTTCTGGGAAAACTCCCTCGTCCAAGCATTTCTGCATTGCAGACCTGAACATCTCGGGAGCCTCTGCAATAGCTACTTTTAAGGCCAGGTTCGGAACTCCGTCCGGACCTGGGGCCTTACCTACGCTAAGGGACTTAGCTATCCCCGCAAGTTCCACATCGGTGACCCTCTCCTCATCGCCAGCCCCAGTCCCCGGCTGTCCTACGAAAGGAGGCCAAGGACTAGGATCATGACGCGGAAAAAGTCCTCCAATGATCCCCTCCAACATCTCTGGAGATTGCTCTGTAGGAGCCATCACACCTCTCGTCTTGGCCATAACGATCCTGTAGCCCAAGCAACACACATGTTATAAAAAAGTTACGACAGCGCAAGTTTTGGTTGTATAGAAGTTTATTTTACGTAATTCTAACATTGTGTTGAAATAACATAAAATAAACTTCTATACAACCAAAACTTGCGCTGTCGTAACTTTTATATAACATGTGTGTTACTTGGGAGGCGTCACCCCACGGGTTCGTATTGGCACTCTGACAGAGGCCCTCAAAGCAGGCCTTTTGCTTGCTCTTATCTCGGTCTTAAGCGTGGCTTTTGCAGCGGCGAACACCACCCGCCGTTCGTTTCGCTCTTCCACGGCCCAGGCATTGAAGTCACCCGCTATTACCACCGGCCTTCGCCCTGTTAGCACGGTCGTTAAGCGGTCCTGCTTTTGCGTGAACTGCTCGATCGGCCGCACCGCGGAGGCGCATAACAGCTACAGAAGAAGACCCCGTTTACTTTGGCGACCACGAAGCCCTCATAGGTAGTAGACACCAACTCCTGGACGGGGTATTTACCCGTCGTCCATATCGCCGCCATTTTTCTGGTCCCATCCCCGACCCAGTTGCCGTTGCCGGCGGGTACTCGGTATGGGTCCGATATGATGGCGATATCCGTCTCCCACTCAGGAACCGCCTGACAAAGCGGTTGCTGAGCCGCATCACAGTGGTTCAGGTTCAGCTGCATGACCTGCACTGTGATTTGTTGTTCACTGCGGCTTTCTTGAAGGCCGGGCACCTTGGATCACCCATCGGATGTCTGTTGTTCGAGTATTTCCCAGTACAGATCATGCAGATGGGCGGACTCGTGCAGCTTTGGGCCTTATGACCTTCAGCGCCGCATCGCCTGCACAGTTTGCGCCAGTCGGGGCCTTTGTGTCCTGGTTCCAGACACCTGAAGCAAACCTCTGGTGGCTCGTGGAATGTCAGGTGACATACACACCAACCCAGCTTTATGCTTCCTACTTTAACGGACTTTTTGACGTCCACCACAGGTAGCTGAAACAAAGCTATCTGTGTCCCTGCTGGCCCTTTCCGTAACTTAACGGCTGCGGCGGCCACCTGTACATCGCACTGTTGCCGCAGTGCCGTGACGAGCTCTTCCACTTCGGTGATCTCATCAATGTCCTTGACCTTCAGAGTCGCCTCATGTGTCAGAGCCCTCACCTGCACACCCTCACCAAGGACCTCTTCTGCCAGCCTCTAATAGGCGGCGCCCTTGTGCTCCTTCTGGCGCTTCAGCTCCAGGATCATCTCGCCCGTACGAGTACGTCTAATACTGCGTACGTCGGCTCCAAGACCCTCAAGATTGGCGTCGCTTCGCATCATCTTCAAGGCGTCCGAGTACTTGGACTGTTCCGTCTTGATGACGATCGCGTCGCTTTTCTTGCGCTTGGCACCTGCCCTCCTACGCCTTGGCTTGGCGTCCTGTGCTACTACCTGCGGATTCGCCTTCTTCTTCCTCTTCCGCTCTACCTTCCTTCCCTTGGATCGCCCTACTCTGTGGCTGTAAATAATGACATCAGAAAGGCAACACCTAAATAATAAGGGGCTGTCCATAAACCACGTGGTCATTAGAGGGGGGGGGGGGGGGGTCGGCCAATGACCATTTTGTATGGACAAATAAAATTTTTTGTATGGACTAATGACCACGCGGGGGGGGGGGGGGGGGGTTGAAAAGTCCCAAAAAAATGACCACGTGGTTTATGGACAGCCCCTAAACGGCGATTTTTTCCATACAAACAGTGATTTTTCCATAATTGAATAATACCTCATACAGTCCTCAACACCAAACCAATAACTCGTTGAGGTATTATATCAATACCAACACAATACCTAAATAAGTTATTTTCCACACCAGGATAATCGACCAATACCTTGTCTTGGTATGATACCTGACTTTGATATGCTGCAGTTATGTGTCGGTTATTTGTTCCTTCTCGGACAATGCTGCAGCATGGAACCCGTCAGAACGTGGGGCGTTACAAACTGAAGCGGAAACAGCATACTTGCCTGTTTCGGGAGAAAACCGTTTGGAAGAAACGGAGTGCGAGGAAAAGGCTGTGTAGAGGAGGACGTAAAGTTCCTCGCCTCTTCCTAATCGGTACACGTCCCGCTGGTCAAAAGCATACTGGACGAAATCAGAAGAGACAAAAATGAGGTCAACAACGGAAACCATCGAGATAGTAAAAGCGGAAAACCTGGAAGGAGGAAAGATGGAGAAGGAGAAAGAAGGAAAGGAGGAGAAGAAGGAAAGAGGAAAGAAGGAGAAGGAGGAAAGAAGTAGGAGGAGGAAAGAAGGAAGAAGATTTGAAACGGAAAAAAGTAAGGACAAAGAAAACAACGAACGGTGTTTGAAGCAGAAGGAAATGGTGACTAATATAAAGAAAGAAGCATGTGAACAAGTGCAAATAAATAAACGAATATCAAAGGAAGGAGCAATTTACAGATAAGTAGTTATAGATTTAAGATTACCCAAAATCGAAGGCCGCCTCAGGCGGTAAAGATTAAATAAATAAGCAACAACAACAACTTTACCAAAGAAACACTCAAAGCTCTACCAGAAACCCAACGTGTCCCGCAACGGTTTCGTACCGCGAGCCAAAACAGATTGAAAGGTGGAAGCAGCACTTCGATGGCAACGGAGGAAATGACTACGTCAGTGCAGTCGGGAACGGAGTGATCCAACTGCCACACTGAGGGACGTTAAAGTTGCCATTCACAAGCTCATAACTCATCGCTACTGAATTCACTGGAAAAGTTGGCCTCTAAATACTATGTTGGAAGTTCCCAGGTTATCGACGCATCATTTTGCAGCCCAGGTAGCAGTATTGCTGCTAACCAAATGATATGATGAGTAGCTTAGGGTAGTCCTCACAGACAGAAGCCAAACGGCGTTTCTTGTTCTGGCCATGCACTTTAGAAAAACAAACGCGTTTTAATCTTCCGATGTGAAAGGATAAGGTACCACCGAGTTTTAATTAAATGAGAGAAGTCAGATTAATTCCCCAGCATCCCAACCCCTTTTTTTTTAACCGTAGCTGGGCAATAAGCAAAACCAAAACGTGTGGGCCGGTTCCATCTAACTGGCGCCAGCTGTTAGTTAGTGCAAGTGCAATGATGTCCGGGGCGAATATTAATAGTTTCTTGAACTGCGCGGTGTGCTAACGAGCGAGGTTTGTGCCATTTTCACTACTGCCCGGAAGATGAGCTGCACGTGTTTCGAATGCGCGGCAATTGCAGTGGAATGCACTGATGAAAGATGCAAGTGTACTGACCCGACATCTGCTGAATTCATTCAAAGATCCAAAGTGACTTAATATGATTATATGGGACGAAAATGGACTGCGTGTCGTTTCTTGCTGAGCTGATTTTATCGCCAACTCAATTTCTGAAACAACATGAATCCGTGCTTCATAATATCATATTCGTTGCAATTTTTACCGGACCGACCAAATTTATCATTTCAAGGTGAGACGAAGAATGTGGTAGTCGAATCGAAACAATACCTTTATTTGGAATTCCTGTTTCCTGCGCACAAGTGTGACTTTTTGTCTGTCTGCCCGGAGCCGAAACGCTAAAAATCTGGATCGAATGCCGGGCCAAGATCGAAAACCATCGAAACACGTCTAGGCGCATTTTGCGTTCCACCTCGGTGCGAAATTCTGACACCGCTCCTTGAAACGCCATGGAATTCGATCATTTTTTATAACTTTCATGAAAGCACTGCTAGCTGCCCAAGTGAAATCGGCAGTCGATCGCAATCCGCTGATAATTGGTGCAGAATTCGTGCCAAACTATCGCCATCGACGACAACCAAGACGATGACGGCGGCTGCAGTTGTTTAGTCTGGCCGAGATTCGTATCCAACCTACCTACCTATACTCCATGCTTGTGCAATTCTGCGGAGGAGAGATGTCGCTTGTTGTCCATTGGCCAAGGAATTTCTCGGACGTGTCGCGGTTGGTCGAAAAACGTGTCACTTTTGTCACTTCTGTCGTCGCGCTTTCCTGGCCGAAACTCGGGCGGAAAATATGTCGAAGCATTTCGCCTTTGCACCTCCGGTTGTAAGTTATTTTTTTTTTGCTGTGACCATTTGGATTTATTTTCAACTTCGCCTGATTGGTCATGTTTTGAAATTTGATACTCATCTGTCTGGGGAACTTTTGTGTCCGATGGCGACTCGGAATTTGGACAGACGTGAGCGAGACGTCATCTGCTTGTAAAAGGCGGTTGGTGACGTGAAAGTAAACTTAGAAGGGAGTTTGACTGAGTTGTCATCATCAGTAGCAATAGTCTAGAATAGTAAAGTTGTATATGCAACAGTGCCTGAAGTTGTTTCATCAATACATGTCAGTACTAGTCAATAGATACGAAGGTGACTCAAACTTGTATGAATTGTCACTTGTGTTATTATTATTATTATTACACTCAATAGCAAAAAAAAAAGCCGAGCTGATTTTTCTCCTAAAATTCGTCATGTTCAATCTGCTGCAACTTTTTCAATTATCAATATTTTTGGCTGAAAATTTTACCACTTCATCATCAATACATTAATAATGTATGATCAAAATTTCAAATTGATAGAAATTATATATTCTGAGTTATAACATTTTATATGAAAAAAAATCCAGTTTTGGACATACTGAAAAATCCTTATTTCAGTGAAAAATTTAAGTAGCTTCATGAAAATTTCACTGCAGCGTCAGTAAATATAGGAAATGTGTGGTCAAAATTTGAAATGATTTCATTCAGCGGTTTGGGCCACAGAAATCGTCAAAGTTGAAGTACCAATGTGGGTACCTACAGTTTTCACTTCATATTGACCATGCTGAAACACCGGTGCGGAAAAAAGCCGAGGTCAATTCGTTCAATTAATGTTTAGATCTAAGTTTTAACAAACAATCTATCTTGTATGACAAATTTTTATAAATTCTCGTGAGGTCTGCTAGTTATTCATTATTGGGGAACGTTGTCTCTATTTCGACGAAACACATATTGATAGCAGTGTGTACTTCACATCAGCTTCAATGCTGTAATATATTTAAACACGAAAACTGCACAATTCTTAAGATTAATTTTAAGAAATTGCTCTTATGAAATAAGCTTTGCTGGCAAATCGGCCACAAATATCAAAGTCACACCATAGTTACAAGAACTAGAAGGATGTCTTTAACAGTTTAACATTGTTTAAAATCACATTTTCATTGTAATTTCATTTGTAAAAAATATTTTTCTTATCACACTATCATTATGCATCTGGGATCCAATTGTTGAACACTGACATAACCTACGATGATAGCATGACTGTCAGATTTTTTTCCATTTTACCTAATCGTGCATGTCATGGGGTTTCAAGGGCGTTCCAGGGATGCTCCAGGGGTGTTGCAGAGGGCTTCAGAATGGTTCCAGGGGTTTTCAACGGGTTCAAGGGCGTTCCAGAGGTGTTCCATAGGGGTTCAGAGTGTTAAGGTGGTCCCAGAAGTATTTCAGGGCGTTCCAGAGGAGTTTAGGAACGATCCACGAGTTTGCAAGGAATTTCAGAGTCATTGCAGGGGTGTTCTAGGGGATTGAGTGGGTCCCATGGGTATCCAGGAGAGTTTCAGGGGCTTTCCAAGGCGTTCTTTCCTTCCATCGTTTTCGCTTCTAGTCAAATCTTTTAAGCCGTTTTGTATCATGTTTGTTTAAAACGATTTCAGTTCACTAGAGCTCTTTTCAAATGGAAGCGATTCCCTGTCATTTGAATAAATTGCCACTCAAATGACTTACTGGCCACAAAACACGAAAAATCCGGAAAAAAATCCGCCAGAGTGAAAAATTATCGGATGTCGGGTCAAATTTTATCAAATGTTGGACCACTGTTAGACCCAAATCGGATAACTGTAGGGTCTATGTTGGGTTTGGTAGCCAAAATAAAAACAGGTCAATGATAGGTTGATGTCGGGTTATACGTCATCAACTACGAACAAAGCTTGAACCGTTCAACAATTAGCGAGAACCGTCCAACATTAGGATGAGCTAGCTTAAGGAAGCGTTCAACATTTGGGTAACAGGTTTCCCATACAAATGTTCTATTTTCTCTTAGAAAATGGAAATTAAGGGAATTCAAATTCAATGGGGAGTATAAGGAATGAGTGGATCTAGACTTTCACTGGATATTTTTCAAGTAAAGTGGAATTATGCACGGAAAAATAAACGAAAACAAAAATGCCAGTACTAACCGTTCAACAATTGGCGAATTACCCTATCTTACATAATAGTTTCACAACGATCCTCCTACTAGAGACGCAACCTATCCAGCACAACTACTAGATCTTTGTAGGCTGACATTTAAAGACCATGTCGCTTACGTCGTCGTCAAGGCATCGTCGCAGCTTGGCTTCCTGTTTCGCTTTGCCAAAAAATTTAAGGACATCTACTGCTTGAAGTCGCTATACTGTTCAATTGTACGCCCCATCCTGGAATACTCGGCAGTAGTCTGGGCTCCTTACTACAACAATGAAATAAACCGCATCGAAAGAGTCCAGCGCAAATTCATTCGTTTTGCACTACGCCATCTCAGGTGGAGGAATCCGCTAACTTTGCCTAGCTATGAAAGCCGCTGTCAACTTATTAACTTGGAACCTCTCAGTGCTAGACGCAATGTGGCCAAAGTCTGCTTTGTAGGAGATCTTCTGCAAGGCAACATAGACTGCCCTGATCTTCTAGGAATGCTGCATATAAACACAAGCCGCCGTAGTCTAAAATCTCACCCGTTTCTCAATCTTCCACCTGCAAACACCAATTACAGCCTACATGAGCCGGTTCGTGATATGTCCCGTTTGTTCAATAGTTGTTATTGTGTATTTGATTTTAATGTGTCACGTTTAGTAAATAAGCGTAGCTTTAAGCGTATCTTCTGTTAAATTTAGTTGTAATAATGTATCTTTCGTTTTTTTATGTCATTGGGGTAAACATTTTATCTGTTGACTTTATGTGTAAATAAATTGCTAGGCTCTCGCCAACTCGCGGCAACATTCATGATATTCTACACGTAACACATAGTGCGTTACGCGTTACACCTAATGCGTTACAAACATACATATGTTAGTGAATATACAAGTAGTGTTGGCGGTCGGCCAACGGATTGGGAATGATTTCCGGGATTATAATCTCCGCAAGATAAACACGCGAACTTAGCGTAATTCAGCGGTAGATTATAATTCTCCTGATAAAAAATAGTTGTGTCGCGTCTTTTGTAGCAACACTAAACGATCACCTGCTGTGGATGATCAGTTGTTTGCTTTTCATATGAAGTGAACAATAGTGCGTCAGCTTGCATGTTCGGTCAGGTCATTTGCAGTTAAATATTTGGCGAGTAGCTTCCGCAGTTCGATTTGAAATATTAAGTGACCACCTGACGTGGGTGATCGAATGTTTGCTTTCCGAGTGAAGCGAATAATAGCGTGTTAGATTGCATATTTTGTCGCGTCGTTTGCAGTAAATATTTTAAGCGACCACCCGATGTGGGTGGTCGATTGTTTGCTTTCCGCGTGAAGCAAACAATAGCGCGGCAACCAGCATAACACGAAGGTCATATTACTTATCAAAGTGAATCCAGACCCACCGATACCTTTCCTACTAACAAACACTCCTTCCTGCAACCTTTGGTGGAGTCGCAGCGGTAAACGCGGTCCTTCACTTAACAAAGGTTGTTACTAATATTCCTTCCCTCTTCCAACCTGACTGCAAGGACGTGGCCGGCGCCGTTATTGTACCGTTAAAGAGAGTCTCTGAAGCGTGCACAGTGAGAATGTTGACCACTCCCAGTCAATTATTCAGTTGATTCATTGTGCAACTGTCATTGGTTCGGGTCAATCACGGAATAGCAACCATAGATGTGTGCAGTCAGTCTAAGCTAAGCTAAGCTAAGCTAAGCAAAAACTGAACGCCATATATCTCCCAACATAATCACCAACAATTGAAATTCGAAGAAAGTCAAACTTTTGGAGAAATTTTGCATAGAATCAATGGCAGGTTTTCGAACGAACTACCTAGACAAATTATTGAAACAATTCTATTTTTTTGGTTTTCTGGAGAAATTTATGAGGAAATTCTTGAATTGTTTATTGGGGAAATCTAGCAGAAATTCTTGGAGTAATCTCTAGTTAACATGGACTAACTTCAGAAAGAATAAATGGAAGATTTCCTAAGCGCTATTAGAGCTTGTTTCTTTCTAAAGGAATCTATAGAAGAGTTTTTGTAGGAAATTTTGGTCAAATTACTAAAGAAATCTATAGACGATTTTCTCAAAAATTATCTGGATAAATTTTTAAAGTAATTTCAATTGGTGTTCTTAGAGACTTCTAAACGAATCTTTGCAGGATTTTCTATAAGAATCAATTGAGGAATTACTGAGGAAATCTATTGAAGGGTTTCAAAGTAATATTTAAAGATATTTTTGCAGGGATCTCCATAATAATTTGTGAGGAAACTCTGGGAAATTTCTAAAAAATGCATTGATGATTTTCCAGGAAAAATTGTAAAATAGGAGTATTGAGAAAAAGAAGCATGAAGGATTATTGAAGGAACTCGTAAAAAAATCTGAAGGTAGTCTTCAAGTAAATATTTAAATTTATCATCGAAAGTTTTTTTTTTCAAGTATATCGCCCGAAATTTCTTGACGAAACTATGGAAGTCATAATTTATATTGGCTTTTTTCGGTGATATGAATACTACTCGAAGTAAGAGGGAGTGAGGAAAGTAATGAAGGAATACGGTGGATAGATACGCAAGCAAGCGATAGGAGAAATTGAACAAAAGTTGAGCAACACAATCACAACGACGATCTTCTTGTCATGCGTTTTCGAGTTGAACGGCTAGGTAATAGAAGTTAGATGAATACTACTATCCCTAGACAGGCGAAAAGATCGTGGTTGTGGTCTGTTACACGTTGCTCGGCGATATTTTTGGTTCTATCGATCTATTGAAGATTATCTAGTTAAACCCTTACTGAAATATCAGGAAGAATCCTTTGACTAATTTCTGAACAAATTTCTAGATAACTTTCTGAGTTTGTAAAGGAATAAAAGAAATACTTTAATGTATGCGAAGAAAATCCCCAGTAAGAATTGTTAGAAAGAAACATTCACTAGAATTTTGAAAGCATATTGTTTTTGCTTGCAAATTTATTTTGAGAAACTATAAGTTTTCAATGAGCAAATTGGAAACTTATAGTTTCTCAAAATAAATTTAGTAGATAAATTCCCAGGTAACATCATGGCAAATGTTCAAAGTAAACTAGAGAAATATGATTTTTTGAGAAAACGGAAACATATTATCCTCAAGCCAGAAGCCTTTCGGCGCACTGCTTCTAATACATACGTTGATGGTCTTCCGCAGCCCCACCGCGGTGGATAGGGGACCTTAGGCCAACAACCTAATGTTCTCGAAACCCAAAAACTGAAAATGAAAGATTACGAACTGATTCAACGGCAACGACTTTTAGCGTGAAACAACGAACAAAAATTTGAACTTGGAATGTATTAATCCTAGCCCAGCAGGGTAAACTGGCACAACTAGCTAATGAGGCATGCCGTATTAAGCTTGAGATCCTAGGATTTTGGCCGTGTCGGAGAACACAGATTGGCGTCTAGTAAAATTCTGCATTAACATGTCTAAACATTGTTTTTGTCGCTGTAGGGTCTATCTCGATCCACCCACGCATCTGGGTACCGTTATCAGAAAGATCTATCTTCGCTCTTTCTGTTAAGGGTGTTGACGTGCGTGGGTGGATCGAGGTAGGCCCTACAGCGACAGAAATAATGTTTGTTTACAAAACGAGTTAGACCCTTTAGGCATGTTAATGCAGAATTCTGCTATACTTCGGCCTACAAGGCGAACACGCTCCTCGCCACCATGGAGTTGGTTTCCTGCTCAGCGCTCACGCTCATCCTGCGCTCATGAAGTGGGAACCCATTTAATGAGAGGATAATTGTAGCCAGATTCAGAACACGGGCTCGAAACCTTACCATGATCCAATGTTACGCGCCAACCGATGCCGCCGAAATGCAAAACAAAGAAAACTTTTACAGCCAACTGAATGCTGTCGTGGACACAATTCCGAAAGGTGATGTCAAGATCCTCATGGGCGACTTCAACGCGAAGGTTGGTTCCGACAACTCGGACTATGAGCACATCATGACGTTCATCATGGTCTCGGAGAAATGGGCGAAAACGGTGAGCCGTTTCCAGAGATTTGTGGCAACTATAACATGGTGATTAGGGGATCGCTCTTTCCCTATCGACCAGTGCACAAAGCGACATGGTTTTCCCGTGATGGCATCACGGAAAATCAAATCGACCACATCTATATCAACATAAAATGGAGACGGAGCCTTCTTGATGTGCGGAACAAAAATAGCGCCGACATTGCGTCCGACCAACATCTCCTAATCGGCGAGATCCGGCTGCACATTGCGAGGATCCATCGACAAGGAGGAGAAAATTGGGCGCCGATTCAACACACGTCAACTGGAAGACGCTGCGGTGAAAAGGTCCTTCGTCGAGGAGCTAGAGAACCGAGATCAATGGAACGCCATCAAGAATGCCTTCGCTATTCGACTCTCAAGAAGGAAGTGAAACGCTCATGTAGACGGGACAAAAGAACGTGGGCGGACTCCCTAGCCGACACAAACACCGGTGACATCCGTCTCCTCTACGATGTTTCACGACGCCTTAGTGGGACTAAGATGAATGATACGATGCCCGTGAAAGACACGACTGTGAAGTTATTGACCGACCCGGCTGAGCAGTTGAAACGCTGGTTCGAGCATTTTAAAAACCTTTTTCAAGTGTCGGCCACGCCATCAACACCTCAGCATGATTCGCCAAGGGGTCGACGCACTACCCGTTTCAACACCGCAGCTCCATCGGTGCAGGAGATAGAAACAGCCATCCGTAGCATGAAATCGAACATGGCCCCAGGGGTCGATCGCACATCAGCTGAGATGCTCAAAGCTGACCCCACCTCGCACAAGTTTGCATGCAATAATTGGCATCATGTTACTGTGTATCGTTCTCAAAGTTCTCTTCAAAGTGATCCTTAACCGGATACAGGAGAAGATTGATGATAATCTCCGACGACGGCAGCAAGCTGGATTCCTTTCCGGATAATATTCTTGTAGTTGACTATACAACTTAGATAAGATCTGTTGTATAGGCCGCAAGAAGATCAACAAGCCCTATCAAAGTTCGAACAACGTCTTGAATGAAGAATTAGAACAAATAATTAAAATTTATCTGATACTAAAATCATCAAATGAATTGAAGTAAATTGCAAATTATAAATGGTGAAAAAAAAAAAACAAAACTATGTCGGTCAGTCATAATATTTAATTGCAAATATGTACGGTGAAAACCCTGTTTCTATGACAGTGAAAACTCATGCCAACAAAGTTTTTCGGTATAATGCAATAAATTGCTGCTGAATAAGAAAAGCGCCATGCCAGTTTGTGGGTTAGTTGTACTACAAAACAATTATTACAACCCGGCTTGCAAAATTGTGCATTCAATTCGCAATCCAAACATCAACATGGCGTGCACAATTTGCAAGCAGGAATAGAAAACCGTGACGAAAAGTATGGATGCCGTCAAGTTAAACCCTCGTGGTTCTGTTTGTAATTGTTTAGGATCAATAGGTACGTAAAAGCAACATATTATAGAGTTGCTGTTCTTCAAGAATACGGAGCAAAGCCTAGTATACGCCCACTTATTCTTAACACATATAATTTGCGCTATTCAAATGTATCAAATGTATTTCCTGAAAGAACATCATGATTTCCTGACACTCCTGAGCTTGCTTTAATGCTTCCACTTGTTATTCCAAAAAGGTTTATCATAACTTGATGCAATCTAAAAAGCTCTAAGACCGATGTGATATGCCTTGCGTGCGGCATTGACAGAAGCTCTAGTATAAAGTTTTATTGCGTACTTAAGAGTTCGCTTAGAACGAAATATATGCTCGGATAAAAGACAAGAAAATAAGTTTTATGGAATGGACTTATAGGTATCTACAAAGTGTTTTAAAGATAAATATTCATGTTTTTAAAACGGCTTTGCAGTTTGCAATGCTTCATTACACATAAAAGGGTTTACCAAACCAATGCCAAAACCTTCATAAATTACAACTAAGAGCAGAAAGCATATAAATTGTTACTTGGGAATCAGCTGATGACGTTGCTCTCCTGGTTAAATGGCGCTCAGGTATACAGAGCAAGCTCGATGATCTTGCCAATCGCTTGTCGGCGGCAAATCTTACCATCAACGTCAACAAAACCAAATCGTTGGAAATAAACACGGTCAACCCTTCCAGCTTTACGCTGGGCATGCAGTGAAGAATGTTGAAAGCTTCCAATATCTTGGTGGTCAAATGGCGACCGATGGTGGCACCAAGGTCGGCATAGGTCCACGGATCAAAAAGGCGAGGGCTGCTTTTGCGAGTTCAAGAAATGTATGGAAAAACAACCAGGTTAGTCGGCGCACCAAAATCCGAATCTTCAACTCGAACGTGAAATCTGTGCTGCTGTACGCCAGTGAAACTTGGTGTGTATCAGTGGAGGACACTCAATGGCTGCAGGTATTCATCAAAAGATGCCTGTGGTATATAATTCGTGCATGGTGACCTCACAATTGGATCTCCAACGTGAAGCTCCATCGTCGATGTCATCAAAAGCCGATTGGGACGGAAGTGGAGGTATGTCGGCAACACTCTGCGCAGCGGCGGAAACGAAATTTACAGGCAAGCGTTAGATTGGAATCCAGCAGGACATCGTAACAGAGGCAGACCCAGAGGCTTATGTCGGCGCAGCCTCAACAACGAAATTAATCAAGTTGATAGAAACTTAACCTGGCCTAGATGAAGGCGGGCTCAGGATGGAGAGCTTTCAATTCGGCCCTCTGCACCACCGTGGGTGTTCAGGACTGAAAGTAAGTATGTAGGTAAGTATGATGTCTTCCACTTGCATACGAGGGATGGGTTTTAGCCTAGTCGCCCCGTTCTTTATCCGCTCCCGGCTGTTGTTGTATTTGATACCGTAGCGAACTGCCAGGTGATCGCTGTGAGTGTGTCGCCCTGTCAGCACGGTCGTCATACAGTCTAGCATCTGCGTGAACTGTCGGAACGACCATCGTGGAGGCGCATAACTGCTACAGAGATGACTTCGTTTACCTTGGTGACCACGACACTCTCGTAATAAGTAGATACCAACTCCTGGACTGGTTATCTACTCGTTGTCCAATTGTCCATATCGCTGCCATTTTGGACCCATCCACGACACAGCATTCGTTACCAGATGGCACTCGGTATGGATCAGCTATGATGGCGATGTCTATCCACCACGCAGCAGTTGCCTGACACCGCAGTTGCTAAGCTACGTCATGGTGGTTCTGGTTCAGTTGCGTTACCTGACTCGCCGGCATTATTGCTGTTTACTCTCTTGGTAAGTAACCTCTTGGCATGCGAACGCTGGATAGGTGACAAAATGTCGAAAGACAAAACGTAGAAGGGACAAAACGTCGAAAAGTTGAAACTAATGTTCTGCCCGACAACAACTCAGCAGCGGGAGACCCGGACGTAGACACGGGGTGGGCGCGCTACTGGGCAGCCGGAAGGGGCTTTGTGGGATCAAAAACGGATCTCAATGATTCAAATAAACTATTGTCATACGATTTCCATTTGGCCAAATGTAATTGTGTTGTTTAGTGTGCTGCACAATTCTGGCGACATGGTCACTCCTTCAACACTTTAGTGATCGGCAAGATGGCCCTAGTACCGATGAATGTGGATTTGGGGACAATGGCGGTTTTCGGTGGGCTGGAATGGCGATCTTCAGCGATGTGGAGTTGGTTTGGACGAACAGACGCTTCCTTCGGACGAAACTGCTTGACGGCGGCAAGGCCGCTCCTAGATATTCAGGGCCACGGCCCGCGAACAATCCTCTTGATGTGAATGGCCTCCGGCGAGAGGTTTTAGGGGCTGTCCATGTCCATAAACCACGTGGTCATTAGAGGGGGGGGGGGGGGTTCGGCCAATGACCATTTTGTATGGACAAATAAAAAAAAATGTATGGACTTATGACCACGCGGGGGGGGGGGGGGTGTCTGAAAAGTCCCAAAAAATGACCACGTGGTTTATGGACAGCCCCTTAAGGTCTTTCACTAATAGGTCTTCTTGACTACGGAGATCACCTTGACCGAATATTTGAATGTTCGACTAGACCACATAGTGCAATTAAAAAACTATTTGAACCTTCTAACAACAACGGTAACAAAGTGAAATAATGGGTTTCCTTTAAAATAATGAAGAACTCACTATTTGCTTAGAGTACTCGTTTTCGACGTTTTGATCCTTTCGACGTTTTGGCATTCGACCTTTTGGCATTCGACGTTTAGTCCCTAAACCTTGGCGTACCCTTCGGGCGTAAACACGAAGGCCTCAGTCTGGGTACTTCAGCACCTTCAGCTTCACGGGCATTGCTGCAAGCGTAGTTCACATGCACCTCTGTTTGGCCGCCATCGTGGACTTAGGAAGTCTCAACAAGACCTGCTTGAGGTTCTACTTGATGTTCAATTTCGAGGACGTAAAGTCAATTAAGTCCATGACAGAAAGCTCATCCCAGTTCTTATTGATGACCATGATCAATCACGCTCCATCTATGATCATGCATTCGATTCAAAAGTATAGCAGACAATTAAGGGGGTTAGAAGCAAAGGGGTGTAACAGACAAAAATCTACTTTCGAAGTTTTTCATCCCATACAAAATGTATAGGGTTTCAAAATCGACCTTATTTTCTCATATCAATTCTAATAATTCTAATCATCGCAAAAATATTCTTGAAAAAGTTCCATAAAGCTTGAAATTTGAAGAATTTTTTGGTATGCTCAGCTTAATATCGACAAAACGGTTACCCCCTTGGTCACTCCTATGCATATGGGTCCCTCAATTCTAATGAGATCTGGGATCCTTCTGAAACTACCGCACAATTTTCAGTACATATTGACACAAATAAAAACATTTTTTTTATCCTTTAGTGTACAAATCAGGTACGCTTAAGAAATGTTTCGGAATTCTTTTGTAGGCATAAAGTTTCAATGCCATTAGCTTGCCACCAGCATGCACGCGGTTCTCATGAAGTCGCTATTCTGAAACATTTCCTTCAGCAGGTCGATACTGCTCGGGGGTGTCACGATGATTTATCTTCAACTTTTAGCCTTGCGATTCCGATGGCTATATGGAAAGAACAGAACGATTGCGTGCTTGCATCAGCATCAATCCTCGCCAGAGCACCAGTTCCCACCACCATCATCCGACGACGGCGGCGACGAAAACGACGAGGACGGCTGGGATCAAATTCAGAACCTGCCCAATAGCGTCCTCGTTTCGCTGAGGGTCAAGCAACCTAATCTGCTCTTAGTCGCTCGCGTTATGTTCCACTTGGGGCCCTCGGTTCCCACACCATTTGTGCAATTTTAATAATTGACCGGCTGCTGCTCCTCTGAGTCTGAGATTCAAGAATGAGTGGCGGTCGGCGACAGGATCTGATCTCGACCCGAAAGGTTCAGCCTGCTTGCGTGAAGTTCGGCTCCATTAAAAAAGTGAAATTACTCACTTGGGATGGTCAGATTTAAACGTCATGAACTGGCACATTTCCACAAAATTGCACGACTCAACATAAGGGGCACCCCTATTCCCACAATCTAATACACTCTATCACCGAGCTTGAAAGGAGATGTGTTTCAGAAACCATGCGCCTCTCTTCACTTAGGCATAAAAACCCATCAAAAAGATCAAAACGATCGATGATTGAGATAATCACCTTGGTTCTTGAGTTTTTTTCTATCCCTTCTGACAGACTCAGCTGGAGCACCTCAGGTCAAGATGATTGCTCATTATTTGAACGATTTTATTTACCCCCGAAAGGGATCTCCATCGCCGCCGCAGCTTCGCATTTCAATGGCCCAGGTGAGCGCGGTTAACTGTGGGAAAGTAGACGTATAGCTTGTTGATTGGGTGATCGAAACAAACCCAAATTGGTCGAATGACTGCTGGAGGTAACAAAGTTGGTGCGAATAAGAACAGTGTTTAATCTCAGGCAAGTTTTATTTTGTTAGTTTCAGGAGAATAACTGCAATAAGGAACCACTTGAGCAGGGGCTCTTATTTTCGATACTTTCCGCTTTGACTGTGTAAGTTATTCATTTGTAAGTCGTGTCATATGCGCTAACATCCGTCCCATCAGATGGAAAATAGCAAATAACTTCAGATATTCCGACTTACCAATGCCTCATTACATGAAAGCAAAAGATGTAGGCTTTCGATAACCAGCCTTTTTAGCACTGGAAATCGATTAATTACGCAAAACATCACGTTTCAATTTCAATCCACTTACGACTCTCGTTATGCGTTTGCCAAAGGCAACCACACCAAAGCAGCAGCAACAGGAAATAGGGTAAATGATGATGATTGGACCAGTCCGAAAACTGATCATGGTTGGACCAAATTGAAAAAAGTCGATTTTTATTAATTTCCTCGGAAAAATAACCTGACAACTTCGTACCGTCAAAGAGCAACCTCTTCTCCACTGAAATATTTAAGACTTTCCTTAGTTTGTTGGTAAATTCGTTATAGTAGTTTACGCAACAAGGTGCAGAATGAAGATTTTTACAGCACGAGTCGTACATTTATCCAACGAGGCTTGCCGAGTTGGATAATTACGACGAGTGCTGTAAAAATCGAGTTCTGCACCGAGATGCGTACAACGTTTTTTGCAATTTCATAAATTACCACTTGAGGATAGTTTTTAACAAAACTTTTTCATCAAGCTGGACATTGATGTTCATAGTCATGTTTAAGAAAGTCTGATCATAACAGGTTATACTGCGCTGTTGTCACCATTTTTCAAAACTGCGTCCAGAGATCATCAAGAAGTTGATCAAAACTGAAAATAGTGCTGTAATGGTTCATTACGCAACGCAAATCAGTGCTGTAATGAACCATTACAGCACTGTTAATTTGGTGTGGGAAAGTAGGCCTTTTCCTGTCAAACTTGCGTGAGGTAAAACAGCCTATTACGATGAGAAATTGCTAAAAATAATTGACGATATCCAGAACGCTCAATCTTAGCACAATTGTGAATGCAAAATAACTCAATTTGAAACAATCACAACAGATAAATTCTCGTTTAAATTCATATACTTTTTGTGCTCTTCTATTGCGAAATTATGTAATCTTCACATTGGTGCATTAAAAATTTACAATTTTCCATTGAAAATCTCATTAATTAGCGAAATTTAACAATCTTATTTTGATCATGGTTGGCCCTACGTGTGATTTTGGTTGGACCAGGTCGGACCTAACAGTTACCATGTTGGTTGCTATGATCGGTTAAGTTTATTGACAGTACTTTCCGCGCGCTGACCCAATTTGGGTTTTTAAATTAAGAAAAATGTATCGATATTTTGATTTTATACGAAAGAGCACCTTTTTCTGAACCACTATGATTTTTTTCAGATTTTTAGAACGTTATTTTGGTACCTAAAATCAATTTCAAAGTGATTTTTTCAAAATCACTTTTTGACAGCTGGGTAACTGTTTGACAGCTCCACCCAGTACAAAATGCGACGAGGGGTGATTCGACAAATCGCTCCCATACAAACTTCAAATTGATTTTTAAACAGGTTCCCGGGCACCAAAATTCATGAAAATTTGGATTTCGGCTCAGTTTGGCATGCAGATTCAGAATTTGGAATTATATCAACAACGCTAAAGAAGCCAATTGAGTTTCAACGCGTCCACGCTTTTAAATTAAATTATTGAAGTTCGTATTGCATGCGTGGATATTATGTCGTGCTGTGAGTCTATTGAGTGGCAGGTGGCAGGGTCGCCCACGTTACTGGGGTATCAAGTTCGCTATTGGTCCGAAGTGACCTAGGAGTAGCAGGTGCCTAGAGGTTGCCCAGCTACTTCAGCTTGAGGATCGTGCAGTCAATAAGGTAAACAGAGCTGCTGACCCATATGAAACCTTAGCCCATGTGTCATGCCTTCCACGCTGGTATGACGGACATGGAATGTGACCACTGTATTACAGAGAAGAGATAAAATCTTGAATGTTATTGGGCATTTTGTACAAAAAAGTTACAAGTTGGGAAGAATACTGCCGTAATTCTGCAAAGTGACGTAAGCGACATTGATACTTTTGACCCATTTTTTGGTTATTATGCATAAAACTATTGGTCATCCTCTAAGTTTCTTTCCATAGATCATAGATTACGACTAGATCTTGCATTCTAATACAGCAGGCACACCACAGTGTTGTTTTTACTCCAGATATTATATATAATATACCCAAAAATGTCGACATTTTGAATGGCGCTTACGTCACTTTGCAGAATTACGACAGAATACTACGTGTTTTATATGTGAGGTAGGATTCGTCTGAACAACCTCATAAACTACATACTGCCAAAATAAACAAATCTAATAATTATGATAACATCTTGTTTTATTTCAAATGACTGCATCCACTTGTCCGCGAGCGGTATGGCCATCGTGGTTACAAAATAGCGGTTGGTATTTGGGGTTTTGATGTTTCTTGGGGGGTCGCCAGTTGGCGTGTTAGTGTCAACGAGGGGTGGGTGAAGAGATTAGGAGCGAATGAAATCCCTTCGATTTTCCGACAAGAAACGTCAAATTCTCAACCGCCTAGTTGTACCCACAGCTGCTAGTATCTCTAGCGGATGAGTGGATTGCCTCTTCAAGTGTCTTATTCTCTTTCGCATCATATCCCATACTCGACCCCGGATAGCTCACATGCGCTTCTAATACATGTAAGATGGTCCGATATTCGTGGTATTAATTGGCTCAATACATGTAGCCGAAACGTCAGGTGTAGAGTATAAATCCGTTTATGATTACGCGAAGACTGAAAGCCGAAAATACCCGTACCTCCAGAAGTTCCTTCAGGTATTCCTCCAGGATTTCCCCAAGGGATTCCTCCAGGAATTCCTTCAGGGATTTCTCCAGGAATTCCTTCGCGGATTCTTTCAGGAATCTATTCAGGGATGCCTACAAGAATTTATTCCGGAATTTCTCCAGGAATTCTTTCAGGGATTCCATAGAAATTCCTTCAGAGATTCCTCTAGCAATTTCTTCAGAGAATCCTCCAGGAATTTTTCAGAGATTCCTCCTGGAATTCCTTCGGGGATTCCACTAGAAATTCCTTCGGGGATTCTACTAGGAACGGGGATCCCTCCAGGAATTTCTTCCACTTCAGGGATTCCATTAGGAATTCCTTCAGGGATTCCTCCAAGAATTCCTTCAGTGATTCCACTAGGAATTCCTTCAGATATTGCACTAAGAATTCCTTCCAGGAACTCCTTCAGGGATTCTCCCAGGAATTCCTTCGAGGATTCTTCCAGGAATTCATTCAGGCATTCCTCCAGGAATTCCTACGGCGATTTTCCAGGAATTCTTTCATAGATGCATTCTGAAATTCATCTAGGATTTTTTTTGTTGATTTCTCTAGGCATTCGTTTGCGCATTCCTCCAGGAATGCTTTTGAGAACTCTTGCAAGAATTCCTCTGCGGATTCCTCCGGGAGTTCATATAAGGAATTTCTTTTGGGATTCCCCCAGGAATTCTTTCGATTATTTCTCCAGGAATTCTTTCGAGGATTTCCAGAAAAAAAGATTGAGGATATCTGCCTTGAGTATTCGCTAGAGAAAATTCTTGAGTTATCCCAGAGGGCATTTCTTGAGAATTCTGTAGGGGGAATGTCTTGGGTCAATCCCTGGAGAAATTTCTGGAGCAATTACTGGAAGTTTTACCGGAGGAATGTGTGGATGTATTTACAGAGACATTTCTTGAAGGGTTTCTGGAAGATTTTCCGAACGAATTTCTGGAAGAATTCCCTGAGGGATTTCTTGAGAAAAACTACAAAAAATTTTGGAGAAATTTCTGCGAAATTTCAGGAGCAATCTCTGGAGGAATTTACAGAGGAATTTTTATGAGAATTTTAGGATGAACTCCCAGAGAAATTTTTGGAAGAATTTCCGGACAATTTCTGGAGGAATTTCTAAAGGAGTTCCCGAGTAAATATCTGGACGAATTTCCACAAATTCCCAGAAGAATTTTTGGAATAATTCCCGAAAGAGAATTTCTGGAGCAACTCCCAGAATAATTTTTGGGAGGAATTCCGAGAGGAGTTTCTGGATGCATTCCCGGAGTATTTAGTTTCTGGAGGAATTTCCGGACGGATCTACTCGAGGAATTCGCTGAAGTGTTTCTGGAGGATATTGTAAACGAATTTCTGGAGGAATTCCCAGAGGAATTCCTGAAGGGATTCTCTGAAAAACTTTTGGATGAATTCCAAGAGGAAATTCAGACGGAAGTAGGCAGTAGTTGGAGTAATTTCTTGATGAAATTCCGATGGAATTTTTGGATGAATACCTGGAGAAGCTTCTGGAGAAATTTCTGGAGTAATTTCTTGATGATTTTTCGAAGGAATTTCTGGATAAATTCATAAAGAAATTTCTAGAAGAATTCCGAGAAAAATCTCTCGGAGGAATTTCATGAAGATTTTCCAGATGAATTTCTGAAAGAATTCCCTGAGGAATTTCTGGAGATATTTTCGGAATTGTACAAGAACTTTCTAGAGAAATTCCCGAAGAAATTTCTGGAGGAATTCACTTATGTTTTTCTGGAGGTATTCCCAGCGGAATTAAGGGAAAAAATCCTGAAGCAATTTTTAGAAGATTTCTTGGAGTGATTTGTGGAGTAATTTTCAGAGGAATTTATTGAGGAATTCCTCAATGAATTTCTGGATAAACTTTCAGTGGAATTTCTCGAGAAATTCCGAGAAGAACTCCTAGAAGAACTGCTGGAGAAACCAATGGAAGGATTGCCAGTAGAATTTGTGAGGGAATATTCGAAGAAATTTCTGGAAGAATTCCCGAAGAAATAATTGGAGGAATTCAAAAAGGAATTTCTGGAGGAATTCCCGGAATAATTTCTAGTTTTATTCCCAGAGGAATTTGTCAAACAAATCCCGAAACAAATTCTGGATAAATTTCTGGAAGAATTTCTGGAGGAATTCCTAAAGGATTTTCCAAGGTATTCCCAGAAGATTCTCTAGAAGAATCTCATGAAGTATTCCTGGAGGAATTTCTGGAGCAAATACAGGACGAATATCTAAAGGAATTCCTAGAAGAATTTCTGGAGGCATTCTCAGAGAAACTTTACTTAAAGTTCGATTTGAAGAAATCCCTGAACCAATCAAAGAAAATAATTCTGGAAGAACGCTTCGAGAGTTCCAAGGAATTCTTGGAGCAATTCCTGGAGGCATTTCTGTAGAAATTTTACAAGAATAATTTACTGCAAAATTTGGTAATCCCTCGGAGAATAAAGAAGAATTTCGTAATGAATATATTGTGTAGATTTCAGACAGGAATATTCAGAAAACTAGTACAAAACCCCCGGTAA
This sequence comes from Aedes albopictus, assembly GCF_035046485.1. NCBI lineage: Eukaryota > Metazoa > Arthropoda > Insecta > Diptera > Culicidae > Aedes > Aedes albopictus. Next base: position 247,108,596 of record NC_085137.1, on the reverse strand, counting down.
GATGTTCTACCACAGCAATGGAAAATAGACATCTGGAGAAGATCTTTCCAAGGAATCCTGGGTGAAACGTGTTGCATACACACCCAGCAAACCAGAAGTCATATAAGCATGTTAGTCTAAAGTTATATTGATGAACAAATTAAGTTAGAATTATATTAGGTGCAATAGCAGATTGTGTGAAATCATATATGAAGTCCGCAATTTCTTCCGATTTAATTTGGCAGTATTAGTAATTGTAACTACGCGTTAACAATTATACAACTTTAAGTTGACATTCTTCAACAACTTCAAATGCACTTGTTGCGACTCAATTGTAATCTTAAATGCGAGATTACATATGAGGTCATATTTGTAAAAATAAAGTTATACGGGGCCGAAACCTGGTGGGAGCGGCACTGAATGATACAAATTAAGTATTTCTGAAAATATTTCGCTAGGCACATCGTTTAACTCGAATAAATACAGATGCAGGCGAGTTTTCCCATTCACCTACCTGAATTTCCTACTAGCAGCTCCAAGGACAGCTCTGTACAAGTCCCAGCCCAGCCGTATCGCGGATCAGCAGCTGTGCTGTTCTAGTTAGATGTTTATCCCGATCCCCGAACGGTTTATGCATTCTGAATCTGCTGCACAGCCTGGTATCAGCATAATTATACATTTTTACGAGACCACCAAAATCTGTTTTACACTTTGCACGCATTTTCACCACCAAGTTTGTTAACATTCATACTTTTAATCAATAGGCTGACACGACTTGTTGATATTTTATTGTTTGTGTAAAAGAGATCATATAAAGCATCAAACTAAGTTATATATGAAATTATATAAAACGCCGAATGAATTTGTCTAGAATTGTGTCAAAATGATATTGTCAGTACATGCATATGAACTCCAAAAGGTGTACGGATAGATCAAATCTGAGTATGTTAAGCAATCCTTTTTGAACAAATAAATATTCACATAGCTGACTTGCGACTGAGTAATGCCAACAACATTGTTGGATGGGTTTTGGTGCACAGTTTTATCACCCAATACTGGCCCTTGTGGCTATTCAGACCGGTCATCTAATTATTTATATTTGCTTAAATTCCACATCCTACAACAGTTAGTGATTGACACAGTGGTAGGGTATCTGATTAATGAGCGGCAGGTCGGAAAACCTAAGCTTGGAAACTTCCTTTTTTATATTTGAACATGTGAAAATGAAATCGTATATATTGCCAAGCAAAGTTATACAAAGAAGTTATATTACATGCCAAATGAATTCGCCTGAAATTGTATAACTCAAAGTGGTTTTCTCAAAATGTACGTATATGGCCTCCAAATTTGTGCGAATAGAGCATATTTGGTGCATCTTATACAATGTGTTTTGGACGGATAAGAGTTTACTTAGCAGAGTTGTAGCAGAGTTATGTGAATCAATTTGTTGGCTGGGCAGCCAACCAACGGGTTCTGCTGCTCTTTCTGTTGGAAAATTCAAGCTGCATGGTGCGTGCTATCAGTCTTTCATTCTGGAGCTTTGAGATTCTTGGATTTTCGCAAACAATATCTGCAAGATCCAAGCAAGATCCCAAAAAAAAAAGATTTTTGCAGCAGGGACCTAGTGAGGCTTCCGTTGGCTCCAGCTGCAATACAATATTTGTGCCGCAATGAACTCTGGAATTTTGGCAGTTTTTGATCCGAAAACTGCCAGCGGGAGGGAGTCTGATGGTGTCCACTTATCCTCGATGGGTATTTCAGGATTGCGATATGCATCCAACGCTCATCGCGCAATTCCTGTCCACCTATCACGGTCCATCATGCAGGAGGGACAAACTTTTCTTGATAGAAAAACAAGTGAATAAACACCTGCTGATTGGAATTGACATTTCCGTGAGCTGGACTCAATGAGAGTCTAATAGAGGTGGGGAAGAAGATACTTCGTGTGCGTGAGATCCGTGTCTGGTGCAAAACATGTCACTACTACTACTGCCCATAACTGCATAACAGTCACATTCGACAAAAGTAGGCATGGCAGAAAATGGAGCTCGAAATTTGCAACCTTTGCTATAAGGGCCCATATAGCCGAGGCGGTAAACGCACGGGTATTCAGCATGACCATGCTGAGGGTGACGGGTTCGATTCCCGGTCGGTCCAGGATCTTTTCGTAAAGGAAATTTCCTTGACTTCCTTGGGCATAGAGTATCTTCGTGCCTGCCACACGATATACACATGCAAAATGGTCATTGGCAGAGGAAGCTCTCAGTTAATAATTTGGACTTTGGTGGAAGTGCTCATAGAACACTAAGCTGAGAAGCAGACTTTGTCCCAGTGAGGACGATACGCCAAGAAGAGGAGCTATATGGGAAAGGATCGAAATTTAAAAAAATGACAAAAATTTAAAATTGATCCTTTTGCAATGAAATCTTCTACAGCTCTTCTTGTATGCTAGGTGATTGGTAGAAAAATATATTAGACCAAAATATGATTGATGGTACGCTATGAGGCCAGTGTGTATTCCCAATGTGACTGTTATGCGATTACATTCGTTAATATTTGACAATGAGACAAAATGACTTGGTATTTATTTCACATTTTATAGAACAAACTGATTAAGTACATTTAGGTGGATGAAAGTACTGATGATTCGGAGGTGATCCCCGGTACACAGAAAAAAATATTCATGTAAAATTCAGCGAGAAATCATGCGCATAAAGGGAATGCTAGAGTTAGTGCTTATTTACATGAGATATCATGTAAAATTACGTTACAATCGTGTAAATTTCCGCTAATAGTCATGTAATCGGTTGGAGTCCATGATGGTTTACGCGATGGTTGGCGGAAATTTACACGATGATAATGTAATTTTACATTATATCTCATGTAAAAGTGCAATAACTTTAGCATTCCCTTTATGTGCATGATTTCTCGCTGAATTTTAATTACATATTTTTTTCTGTGAGTAACTCAATATTGACAAAAACTACGAATGTTACAAATATGCAGTTATGGGCAGTACATGTAAAGCGTGTTCCCATAAGAACGCGTATCAAATAGTGACGTCACTATTTGTGTTTACATTTTTCTTTGCTTACTAATACATAGCCATCTCTTCTTCTTCCCCACCTGTAATATACTCTCATTGAGCTGGACTATCCGGGAGAGAAAATGGCTGCGTGCTTACTTTTTGTTAAATACTCTCTTTAGCTCTTTGGCAAGGGGAGAGTCGCTTTGCACTCTTTCGTTTATTGCATATTTTTTTAGAGTGCCAATTAGTGTAACGAAGTGGCCCGTTGTGCCGCAGTGTGCCACAGTGTGCCACAGTTCAATTGATGCAATATATATTAAGCTTGGCAACCCTGCATTTGTTTTGATGCTTACGAGTAGTGAAAAAATCATATCTGTCATTCCCGATACTTTACCCGAGAAATCTGTTAATATAGGTGATTGCCGGATATGTTCGGGTTTCTATACAGTGTATTAATGACTGCAACCTTTCGTTTTTTCATGATAAGCAAGTTGTCTGTTGCCAACTTCTTAATTGATCATAAAATAAGCGGCTTGTTTTGTGAACACATTGAATAGATTGAAGTTGATAAGATCCACTGTCAATACGAGTTAACAGGAGTTATCTAAAATGACGATACCGGAAGAGAGCTTCTGGATAGTTGTAAATTATGAAAGAGGGAGGAGCACTGAATTTAAATACAACTGTAATTTGTACCACACCAATATATTTTACAGTAATAAATTCCTATTCATTTTTTTTCAATGGATCTCTTTAATTTAATTTATTAGTAAAATACTATCTCATAAAAGACGATTAAAAGCCATGCGTCTCCATTCGTCAGCATCCTCTAGCTTTCTTTTTGCCTATCCACTCTATTTAACCCACGCACGCGACATGCTTATATAACAGAAATTTTGGAAAAATCACGTTTCGTGGGCGCACTATCAGTTGCGAAAACATCTCACGATAAGAAAACTCATCAACCCTCCGTTCACCGAATTGAAGTAGCAAACTTGCAAGTATAATGACCACATTTTGCTAGCCTGTGATTTAATCTCATGTCCAAGCTTAAAAAAGTGCAATAATATTCGTAGATGGGAGGGTCCCCGAACCCGATTATGTTACTTTCGTCCTGTTTCAAATTCAATCTGGATAAGCAATAACAAGAAACGTAACTGAGTTTTATTGAAAATATTCTTTTAAATTGTGAGAAAACAACATCAAATAATAAAACTAGGCTAAACAGAAAATATGGAAGGTAATGAAAGTTCAATTCTAAATCAATAGGTTATTCAGCTTCGCTTTTCTTCGATGCTGTTTGAATGCGATGAAAGCGCTGCAATCGATCATTTGTTCTCCTAAGACGTCCAGAAGACAAGACCCACAGCATTTTCGATTTCGAGATGTTAACAACTTTCCCCGTAATTCGCCTGATTTTAAAATGTTCCTGTTCCTCGTTGTACTGCAACGTTTTAGAATCTTTTCTCCGCCAGTTTTAGGAAAAACTTTAGTTGCACATTCGATGACAGGTTCTTCATTTTGATTGTTTAAAACCAGTGCTTCACAGTTGGTACCTGAAGATAACATTGATTAAAAAAAATATTCAATATTAAATTTCTGAATTATTTACCATCTGACGAGCCATCTGAGCTCTCTTCATCAACATTCACATATTCAAGATCAAGTGGTCTGTTAGAGTTACGTATAATGAAACTGTGACTAAACTTGATTTTATCTTCATCAAATCCGACTGAAATGAGAAGCTCTGTTGCGTTTTTCTCGGCTGCTAAAATGGATTCAGCGATTTCATCATCATTTGGCAGATCGAAAAATGGACAAGTTTTGGAGGCCTGTTTGCGCAGGCTAGGAAAACATAAAATGTTTTTTCTACGATGAGCAATCAGTAATTTCATTTGCAGCTTTTGCATCCTCTGCTCGAGATCCTTCATGGTGAAATTTACCGCTGTGTGATTGATGGTCGTCATTGAGCGTAGCTCACGAAACGAAGTCTCGCATGGCTGGCTGGTCAGATTTTGGACTACGAACTGCTTTTCTGCGTTTTTGTCACGACAGTTCACCAGATAGTGAATCATTTCATGAGCGTTTAATTCTAAGCACCAATACACGTTGGAAGTTGTACATTCTTGAATGCTTCGAGATGAGTCAAGGCACTGCCAACGCCAGGCTCGAACAAAGAACAACGCAGTCCTATAAAATAAAACAAATTACATTGTATAACGTTTTACATGAATCTGGCAAAACCAACCATATTGAGATTATTCGTTTTTTTGGTGACATTTTTTCCTCGGTAAATGAAACGTATATCAACCTTATTATCTTTAGATATACTGCTGTGCCGATAGAATCTGGTACTATGTCTGTCAGGTGTTCAATAAGTTCAGGTGTCATTAATTTCAAAGACGGATCAAACTTCATTTTATCCGCTGGATTCAAGCCTGACGGATTCATCCTGTGAATGACTTTTTCACCGATTTCAATCATTTGCTTTATGTAATCGGATGACACATCGCATTTCCCTAGATAATTTAGAAAAATATAAGAAGAATTGAACGCAATTAATTTCTAATTTTCAAATTACCAACAACCATTTTCTTTTTTGGATTGAGCAAACTATGTCGGAGTTTGTTTACAAGGTGAATAGTGTCATGGATGCAAACTACATCGTCATCAAAATTTCCAACGAAATATTGTCCATACGATAAGTTTGCTCGTGGATGTGGAAGTCTTGTTCTTTCCTTCATTGCTCGCAATAGACGCACACTGGGGCAGGATTGAAAATACACGGAAAAAACCTCTAGCTCGTCGAGATGTCGAGATACGTACTTGGTGTCTTCAGAGAAAATATTTCTATGAACAAGGTCGATATTCTGAACGGTAGCATATTTTTCTTACGTTATTCGCATAAAAGTCCTATAAGTCATTTTGGCTATCTTTCATTTTAGCGGTATGGTGTCTTCGGCAAAGTTGTTCGGCTATTTATGCTAAAAAAGTTTGCCGAAGTCGTAAAATTTTCAAAGCCTACTGTTCTTGAGATATTAGTCGTTTTATAAAATACCTACCTAAAATCGAGTTTGTTCATTAAATTACGTTTGTAAACAAATTTAATGTCCGTTTTCGAGTTATAATAATGAAAAATACTAAAATAAAATATATGCAAAATAAATTAGTTGGGAAAAACATAATATGCATTGATTTCTCATAGAAAGTTCCTGAAAATCACGCAAAATGTATATAGGACGTTCTTGCAGTCGGGCAAGTTCGGGCAAGTTTTTTCATCGGCGATCACCTAAAAAATACATAAGCTTTTATGTAAATTTCTTTCACCGACTTGATATTTGATGATTTTCTTCAAATAGCGTTCAAAGTTTACTGTTTTGCGTGAATTAGTACAACATTTTTGCACATATTTTACCATGTTGTATGTGGCCAAGTGAACCATGAGAAGTATAAATGCAATCTAGTTACAGGTTTAGTCATATTTAAGCTCCAAACAAATTGTAAAACACAAAAATGTCCGAAACGCCAATAAAAGTGAGTTTTTGGATCATTGAACACACAAAAAATATTTCTATTGAATAAAATTATATAAGATAATGATAAAACCAAGGCTAAATGACGTGTTTAGGACATTTTTGTGTTTTACAATTTGTTTGGAGCTTAAATGTGACTAAACCTGTAACTAGATTGCATTTATACGTCTCATGGTTCACTTGGCCACATACAACATGGTAAAATATGTGCAAAAATGTTGTACTAATTCACACAAAACAGTAAACTTTGAACGCTATTTAAAAAAAAACATCAAATATCATGTCGGTGAAAAAAATTTACATGAAAGCTTATGTATTTTTTAGGTGATCGCCGATGAAAAAACTTGCCCGAACTTGCCCGACTGCAAGAACGTCCTATATACATTTTGCGTGATTTTCAGGAACTTTCTATGACAAATCAATGCATTTTTTGTTTTTTTCCAACTAATTTATTTTACATATGTTTTATTTTAGTATTTTTCATTATTATAACTCGAAAACGGACATTAAATTTGTTTGCAAACGTAATTTTATGAAAAAAAAACTCGATTTTAGGTAGGTATTTTATAAAACGACAAATATCTCAAGAACAGTAGGCTTTGGAAATTTGACGTCTTCGGCAAACTTTTTTAGCATAAATAGCCGAACAACTTTGCCGAAGACACCATACCGCTAAAATGAAAATCAAAATGGTCAAAATGACTTATAGGACTTTTATGCGAATAACGTAAGAAAAATATGCTACCGTTCAGAATATCGACCTTGTTCATAGAAATATTTTCTCTGAAGACACCAAGTACGTATCTCGACATCTCGACGAGCTAGAGGTTTTTTCCGTGTATTTTCAATCCTGCCCCAGTGTGAGACGTGAATCTCAATCGGATGCATGTGACACAACTTTCACTCCAGCTTTTCTAAGTTCGGATTCCACGTAGGGAATCGCGCTATTTGGGCGGTGGCTTCTATATTCGTCTGTTTTCCACTATAACTCAGTCAATCTTGAACCAATTGACACAATTCTTGGAATGCGGTGAGATAGGTATAGTATCTACCCGTGTACAAAATTTCAAGTCAATCGGTTCAAAATTGACCGAGTTACAGTGGAAAACAGACGAAAATAACAGACGAAGAAAACCACCGCCCAAGTAGCGCGATACCCTACTGCTAATTTAGAGAAAACTTTCCGTTTTACGGTAGAACGAAAAGCTACCGCAGCTGTCAGACTACTGATTTTCACTGAGGTATCATCGATCTACCTAAGCGAGCCCTAGCGATGCCTTGGATACGACGCCGACGATCATTGTTTGTTGTTGGTTTTCAGTTCAATTCACCTTGCAAGCATGCTTTGATTTGGCCTTCAGTTTCAATGATGGGATGATTTTCAAGCCTGCGGTAGGACTTTGACAGCTGCGGTAGAACTCGGCGGCTTCCGCAGAGTGGAAATTTTTCTAAAAATCCGCAATAGTGCCACCGCTGTTTAACTTGGAGATGCGTAAACTTGTTGTCACTGCACATGTACAATTTGCAAACCGGGGATGCACCCACGGACATCGGAGTCGCCATAACAACATATAAATATTCTCCAACTGTGTAATTCTTCAGATCTTTCATCATTTTTGCTGCAGAAGAAGCCTTGAAAAAGTCAAGCACTGGCATTCCCTTGTCATCGAATGGCGCCACCAGGCCACGCACAGAGTCTGTCCGAGCGGAATATTCTGGGTTGGGAGACAAGGATGTCCCATCCTCACTTAATGCAACAGCTTTTGGAAAATGATTGACTTTCAAGTATTTTACAAGAGTGTTTATCATCAACACTCCTTCTCTGGTATCATAGGTGTGCCGAGAAATATGTCGATGGACAGATTTGACACTGGGGAGTGACATATTCGCTTTGTTAAATGTGTATGCGCTTTTTCCAGAGGTCAGCAGTAAATAAGCTGCAACATCATGCTCATATTCAGTGTAACGTGCTCCACATTTTCTTTGTAGCTCGCATCGTTTGTTCAAATTTTTATGAACGTCGAATAAGGCTGTAGGTTTACTCAAAGATTGCCCGACCAACTCGTTGTTAGATTGATTGGGGTTTCCATCGATTTCACTGCAAATTAAACTCTTTTTAAAGTTTAATTTTTTATTGCATTTTGATAATTCACACATAACAACTAACTACTAATTCGATATATAGCAAATTTTAGTCTTACGTGATCTCAATAGTTACATCGCGCGTCTCGATACCCAAGTAACACACATGTTATAATAGAGTTACGACAGCGCAAGTTTTGGTTGTATAGAAGTTTATTTTACGTAATTTCAACACAATGTTAGAATTACGTAAGGTACACCGGGGCAAGTTGAAACGGGTGGGGCAAGATGAAACAGGGAGTTAAAATGATGTTTTCTAATGATGATAAACAGTTTGATCGTCATAACACATAGTTTTTGATTCAAACAATCTCTTTGCGAAGGAAAAATTTCTAAATTGTATTGAAATCTATTTCAAAACTTCGTGTTTCATTTTTCCCCACCCGTTTCAACTTGCCCCGGTGTACCTTAAAATAAACTTCTATACAACCAAAACTTGCGCTGTCGTAACTCTATTATAACATGTGTGTTGCTTGGGTAATAGGGATAACTTCTGCAGTCCCAGAGTGTACTCACCACTTCTGTAAATTATAAACAAATTATATATATATTCTGGTTCTGTGCTGTGACATAAATAAAAGAATTACCATCTACATGAATTCTTTCTTTCTCTAAAAACTCCAGATTACGTTGTACCTTGATCGATCCGCTCAAATCAATTATCTCATTTTCTGAAGAATATAACGGGTCATAGGAAATGATAGAATCCACCGTTTCTAATAAATCTACATCATTCCCAGCCTGTTCTGTATCAGTTCGGTTCAAATCTGCTGCCGATAGTGGTGCATTAATTCGACGTCGCTTTCGTATTGAAGTTTCTGGCATTTGAAAATGCATCGAATTGCTGTGTCTGGTGAGACTGTAAATGTGCCAGTTTCCACGTTCGTCCATGGTAAATGATATCTTTGTCCGTTTTCCATTTACCTGGCACATTGGACACAATGATTCCGCTCGAAATTTTCCGTCGCCATTGGTATAAATTTTGATGTCAGTTTCCTTTAACTGTTCCAGAAATTCGTCATAGCTTGTATCAAGTATACCTCTATGCAAATGGAAGGAAATCAACTGACAAGTGTTCACAATAGGTATAAGTTTTAAAAGAAATACTTACTGCGAAGCGAAGTGCAACATTATTTTGTCATATAAAGTGCGAGAATGCAATTCTGCGTCTTCGCCGTGTACTTCAATGCTTATAATTGTTCTACATTTTGATTTGATGAAATATTTGATACCCTTTCTCTCCATAATACGAGCCAGATCGAGGAGACACATGACTTCTCCGCCCAGGAAACGGAATTTTTCTGGCTGTTTGGCGTATACTGGCCCATAAATTTCAACGAGCGGAGTCCCACCAGCGGATGCGTCTTCGCGTAAGTAGTCTGCCATAATACGCATGTCTTGCTCTATTTGTCGAATTGATTCGACCGTTAGTTGTGACTGCGACTGGCTACATAGGTTTTGCTTTTTCAAAATGGTTCATATGTGAGGGTTTATGGTTCCATATTCTTCTTCCATCTTATTCCAAAAATGCACCTTTCAATATAAATCACTATGTAATATTAGGCCATGGAATATTACTTATGCTACCTACCTCGTCCATAATTTCTGGTAAATTCAACTCCTGATTATTCACCGAAGCAACAATAATCCACGATAAAAATAAAAATAAAAAAAAATAAAATAAAATAAAATAAAATAAATAAATACGGCACTTCAAAATGAATTCAAGTACGGCTGTTGAAAATTGCCAGGCAGTGTTGCCGGCGTCTCACGAAAAGTTAGCTGTCAAAATTGTGCCACAGTGTGCCCCTAGGATAGGATATGTCACGTAGTCAGCCGATTTGAGACCATTTTGCTGTCAAACGGAGACCAGTCGCTGATTGGTCGAAATTGATACCTGTTTGCTGCGATCAGATCGCTTTGTTATTGGTTTGGCCGTGTTGCTAGTTTGTAGGTTTAGCATGTGATACCTATATTCAAAATTATTATATTTTTCTATTCAAGTTTTATCGACTCAAAAATGTCAGCATTCAAATGTAAAACATCCAAAAATGGCTCTTATGTCTGAAAATTTATAAATACCATTGATTTGGTGCAAAATCAATTGAATTTTTGATATATTTCACTATAATTGAGACAACCTTTGGTTTAAAATCAATTTTACTTGCAAGTTATGCTATTCCAGATACAATAATCAATTTACGGTGCAAAATGTGCATCCAAATTTCAATCGGTATATTAAAATAGTTTGAAAGATTCAGCATAAAGAAAAGTGGCAGCACTGGATTTCCATCGTCAACGAAATCGAATGAAAAAATATCAAGGCAGGCGAATTTCTTTTGTCACATCCTATCCTAGAGTGTGCCCCTGTGTGCCCCAGTGTGCTATGATCTAAAAAATGTGTTAACTTCGATACAAAATATTGTTCTCGGCACATTGTTCCAAGCTCTTTGGTGCTTACCGTAATCTGGGGGGTAGTTGATCAGTTGGTACCGAATGGAGTATTAAAAATTAATCTGGATTTTTGTAAATCGGAATTAAATCTCGTATTACCTGCGTTGATGCTTATGACCATTAGAGGTATCCACGATGGAATTCTTGTGGAATTCCAGAAGGACCTTCTGGAGGGGTGCCACCGTCATAACTTATAATTCAGCGCACTTTCCCACGCACGCATACCCCACATTTTAAATTAAATCGAACCACCCATGAAAATCTGGCAAAATTCGGCAAGTCCGAATCGTAAACAACAAGGCCACGAAACGTCAAAGACTTACAAAAAATTATCATAGCAATTGATCGAACTCCGTTGTCAAACAGTTGTGCGCAGGCAAAAGCAGATGTAGATGTAGAGGTAGATGCTGAATTTACGGAAGGCACAGTGGTAAGTAAAAAGTGCGTACGAGCAAAAGTGCCTTAAAGTGCTACTTTTCAGCATTCTTAAGAGTGCCGAAAAGTATTACTTTTCGGCACACTTGCATTAGTGGTGAAAAGTAGACCATTTCACTGAAATGTTCAACTTTTCACAACGTAATTGCAAAAAATGTTTTTAGGTACTGGAACTTCAATACATCGTCCCAAATTCAACGAACAAGTCCCGTGTTGTTGATTTCTGGAAGATATCATCCGGTAAACGCTAGCAATCTCGAGAGGCCAGAGAATTTCAGCAGTACTTGCGAGAATTTCCTGGTTGCGACAGCGTATGACGAAGAATTGGAACCTATATAAACGGTTTTCAATGATTGAACAATACTTGACAAATCTATATAACAGATTACCATCGACTTCCATGTGTTGAAACCATCATCAACTGGATTCAACGACGGATGGGATACGCTGGAGAAGAAATCATTCGGCTATGTTCAGGGAACTGACAAATGGTAACTAGCTTTTGATAAGTTGTGATTTTTGTTTCTAAGCCTTCTAGACTTCGTTCGCGTCTTGCTATTGTGCGATTTAAAAATCCTTCCCATGGTTGGAAAAGATCAAGAAATGAAGATGCCGCTTTGAATAATCCGTTGTCCGGCATAGTGAAATGGATACCAGTAAATAGTACATTTTTAACATGAATTTTTCTCCATTATACATATTTCTATTTGTTCCAGCCCAAAGATGATTTTCCCCAGGATGGGAAGAACATTCCGTTGTTGGTGGTTCGCGGATGTTTCTCTGAGGTGTCTGGCGGATGCGCGGTATGTTGGGGGCCGATCGTCATCCCTGCCGGAGAAAACATTACAACTGCATTTGGAATTTTCCTCCAATGCTTTGATATTTTTAATGTGGCACCAAGCTCCTCCGACAAAAATTTCTTTTAATGCGTCGGTGCGCGGTCATGAATAACAATACATTAACTACAACATGAGCCAAATTTTTGCATGGATTGCAATAAAATGGTATAAAGATGCCAAATGAAATATTTTAAGCATTTCCAAAAAGAATAAAACAAAATAAAAATAAGCATTGAATCGTCAGAAATGATTGTATGTATTGCATTTTTATTAGATCATATTAAAAAAAATGTTGTGAAAAAATACTACCGATTTTTCGGTAATCTTCTAAACAAATTACAGTTCTTTCGGTAATTTTCGGATCGAGAATCGATTTGAAATTTACAGTTCTTTCGGTGATTTCAATTACAGCCTCAGTAAACCAGTAATTTTGACAGTTCATTTTCATGCACCGAATTACTGACTGATCGGTAATCCTTTCGTTTCGTTTCGTTTTTTTTTCAAGTGGGCAGGGCTTACTAATACCTCATTCAGGTTGTAGGTTTTCGGTTTTCCATACCTGAGTTTTTTGCACGCCTTGTGGTATGGTGAACTTTAACTCTAAAGAAATCAGGCTATTCAATTCACATTGTAGACTTGTTGACAGCGTCAGTGCAGTGTTCAGTTGACAGAGGATTAAAAAATGTAGCGACTGAAGTTGCAAAGTAAGGTAAAGTTCTCATTCATCCTTCAAGTATATGTAGTTGACAATCAGCCTCTAACAAAGGAAGAACCGATGCAAGCCAAAGAGATTGCAAGTGTGAGAATTCATGTAGAGTGATTAATCAGACGTTTTCGTGAATACCGCATATGTGCCCCTTATGCTGAATTACCTAGCTCGATAAAGAGGCAATGCATTGAATACGGTTCTGGTTGCGGAAATGGTTGAGGAAACTTGAGTTCCGTAATCAAGAGCACTTCTGAACATTTTTGCACAAACGTACCACTGCCATTAGGGGCACTGTTTGCCTGAACTCCTGATTGCACGCACTTTGTCAAAACAAATTGCTCTATGTTTTCTTCAAACCCGCGCCAGCTGCGGAACATTCCGTAGGGATGCTTTTTCAGTAGGTGACTGGGTATTGCACTTTTCGTACAAAAAGAATAAAAAAGCAACGGCGTGCTTGCAGCCTCCCTTTGCTGCTTAGCACCCATCAGCAGTGCTTTCGCAAAATACGTCAAGAATTTCATCCTCTGACGTATCTACAACCGCAACTACCGTCACTGTCGGTTGTAAGATTGGCATCTCCTATCATCAGTGCGACAGTCTTCGTCGTGTTTACAATCGCCCCAGAAGTAAGCTCAAATGCAGCAAACACTTCCATCACTGCTACCAACTCTCTTTCTGTTTGCACAAACATCGATATGTCGTCGGCATATGCAATTATAATTCAAAATAACCAAAATATCGTTAAAATTTTAATTTTATGTTTCATTTGGTGGATTTTTTATAATTTTGAAGCAGTGGCAAATAAGGTGTTGCGAGTGTTTGACTGTCTTCACCATAACAATAGCAATTTTAATATTTTAGTCGATTCGGGACGAAATGAACACTGGCAAAGATGGGTTTTGTTACCCGGCGCCAAACCACCCTTCAGGGAATTACATACATTTAGGCGTTTTCCGCATATGAGGCGAGTTGAAGGAATTCGGTCGTCCTGCGATATTTATATTTTCGACTAGAATCCTAGCAATAATCCGGGATATTTGTTGAGAATATTTTCTACGAAATAAGCAGGATCATGCTACTTTAGTCCTGATTGATACCTTGTCGACTTGTTCTACAAAATAAGCATGGAAAATGTTGAAAACGCTAATTGTTCCACAATATTCGACTTTTCATCCACTTAAACGCAAAGGGTGATGGGGTGTGAAGATGTAATGTCCTGTCGATTTTCAAGGATCACTTTTGAGGTCCTTTTGGATCAATCCTGGTGATCGGACTTCTTCCCATTTAATTTTATCAGAATTTTTGAAGGAAATTAGATGAAATAATTGATTATTCCACAATATTCGACTTTTCATCCACTTAAACGCAAAGGGTGATGGGGTTTGAAGATGTAATGTCCTGTCGATGTTTAAGGATCATTTTTGAGGTCCTTTTGGATCAATCCTGGTGATCGGACTTCTTCCCATTTAATTTTATCTGCATTTTCGAATGCAAATTGGATGAAATAATTGATTATTCCACAATATTCGACTTTTCATCCACTTAAACGCAAAGGGTGATGGGGTGTGAAGATGTAATGTCCTGTCGATGTTCAAGGATCACTTTTGAGGTCCTTTTGGATCAATCCTGGTGACCGGACTTCTTCCCATTTAATTTTATCTGCATTTTTGAATGCAAATTGGATGAAATAATTGATTATTCCACAATATTCGACTTTTCATCCACTAAAACGCAAAGGGTGATGGGGTGTGAAGATGTAATGTCCTGTCGATGTTCAAGGATCATTTTTGAGGTCCTTTTGGATCAATCCTGGTTATCGGACTTCTTCTCATTTAATTTTATCAGAATTTTTGAAGGAAATTAGATGAAATAATTGATTATTCCACAATATTCGACTTTTCATCCACTTAAACGCAAAGGGTGATGGGGTGTGAAGATGTAATGTCCTGTCGATGTTCAAGGATCATTTTTGAGGTCCTTTTGGATCAATCCTGGTGATCGGACTTCTTCTCATTTAATTTTATCAGAATTTTTGAAGAAAATTAGATGAAATAATTGATTATTCCACAATATTCGACTTTTCATCCACTTAAACGCAAAGGGTGATGGGGTGTGAAGATGTAATGTCCTGTCGATGTTCAAGGATCACTTTTGAGGTCCTTTTGGATCAATCCTGGTGACCGGACTTCTTCCCATTTAATTTTATCTGCATTTTTGAATGCAAATTGGATGAAATAATTGATTATTCCACAATATTCGACTTTTCATCCACTAAAACGCAAAGGGTGATGGGGTGTGAAGATGTAATGTCCTGTCGATGTTCAAGGATCATTTTTGAGGTCCTTTTGGATCAATCCTGGTTATCGGACTTCTTCTCATTTAATTTTATCAGAATTTTTGAAGGAAATTAGATGAAATAATTGATTATTCCACAATATTCGACTTTTCATCCACTTAAACGCAAAGGGTGATGGGGTGTGAAGATGTAATGTCCTGTCGATGTTCAAGGATCATTTTTGAGGTCCTTTTGGATCAATCCTGGTGATCGGACTTCTTCTCATTTAATTTTATCAGAATTTTTGAAGAAAATTAGATGAAATAATTGATTATTCCACAATATTCGACTTTTCATCCACTTAAACGCAAAGGGTGATGGGGTGTGAAGATGTAATGTCCTGTCGATGTTCAAGGATCACTTTTGAGGTCCTTTTGGATCAATCCTGGTGACCGGACTTGTTCCCATTTAATTTTATCTGCATTTTTGAATGGAAATTGGATGAAATAATTGATTTTTCCACAATATTCGACTTTTCATCCACTTAAACGCAAAGGGTGATGGGGTGTGAAGATGTAATGTCCTGTCGATGTTCCAGGATCATTTTTGAGGTCCTTTTGGATCAATCCTGGTAACCGGACTTCTTCCCATTTAATTTTATCTGCATTTTTGAAGGGAAATTGGATGAAATAATTGATTATTCCACAATATTCGACTTTTCATCCACTTAAACGCAAAGGGTGATGGGGTGTGAAGATGTAATGTCCTGTCGATGTTCAAGGATCACTTTTGAGGTTCTTTTGGATCAATCCTGGTGACCGGACTTCTTCCCATTTAATTTTATCTGCATTTTCGAATGCAAATTGGATGAAATAATTGATTATTCCACAATATTCGACTTTTCATCCACTTAAACGCAAAGGGTGATGGGGTGTGAAGATGTAATGTCCTGTCGATGTTCAAGGATCACTTTTGAGGTCCTTTTGGATCAATCCTGGTGATCGGACTTCTTCCCATTTAATTTTATCAGAATTTTTGAAGGAAATCAGATGAAATAATTGATTATTCCACAATATTCGACTTTTCATCCACTTAAACGCAAAGGGTGATGGGGTGTGAAGATGTAATGTCCTGTCGATGTTCAAGGATCATTTTTGAGGTCCTTTTGGATCAATCCTGGTGACCGGACTTCTTCCCATTTAATTTTATCTGCATTTTCGAATGCAAATTGGATGAAATAATTGATTATTCCACAATATTCGACTTTTCATCCACTTAAACGCAAAGGGTGATGGGGTGTGAAGATGTAATGTCCTGTCGATGTTCAAGGATCACTTTTGAGGTCCTTTTGGATCAATCCTGGTGACCGGACTTGTTCCCATTTAATTTTATCTGCATTTTTGAATGGAAATTGGATGAAATAATTGATTTTTCCACAATATTCGACTTTTCATCCACTTAAACGCAAAGGGTGATGGGGTGTGAAGATGTAATGTCCTGTCGATGTTCCAGGATCATTTTTGAGGTCCTTTTGGATCAATCCTGGTAACCGGACTTCTTCCCATTTAATTTTATCTGCATTTTTGAAGGGAAATTGGATGAAATAATTGATTATTCCACAATATTCGACTTTTCATCCACTTAAACGCAAAGGGTGATGGGGTGTGAAGATGTAATGTCCTGTCGATGTTCAAGGATCACTTTTGAGGTTCTTTTGGATCAATCCTGGTGACCGGACTTCTTCCCATTTAATTTTATCTGCATTTTCGAATGCAAATTGGATGAAATAATTGATTATTCCACAATATTCGACTTTTCATCCACTTAAACGCAAAGGGTGATGGGGTGTGAAGATGTAATGTCCTGTCGATGTTCAAGGATCACTTTTGAGGTCCTTTTGGATCAATCCTGGTGATCGGACTTCTTCCCATTTAATTTTATCAGAATTTTTGAAGGGAAATTGGATGAAATAATTGATTATTCCACAATATTCGACTTTTCATCCACTTAAACGCAAAGGGTGATGGGGTGTGAAGATGTAATGTCCTGTCGATGTTCAAGGATCATTTTTGAGGTCCTTTTGGATCAATCCTGGTGATCGGACTTCTTCCCATTTAATTTTATCTGCATTTTCGAATGCAAATTGGATGAAATAATTGATTATTCCACAATATTCGACTTTTCATCCACTTAAACGCAAAGGGTGATGGGGTGTGAAGATGTAATGTCCTGTCGATGTTCAAGGATCACTTTTGAGGTTCTTTTGGATCAATCCTGGTGACCGGACTTCTTCCCATTTAATTTTATCTGCATTTTTGAAGGGAAATTGGATGAAATAATTGATTATTCCACAATATTCGACTTTTCATCCACTTAAACGCAAAGGGTGATGGGGTGTGAAGATGTAATGTCCTGTCGATGTTCAAGGATCATTTTTGAGGTCCTTTTGGATCAATCCTGGTGATCGGACTTCTTCCCATTTAATTTTATCTGCATTTTCGAATGCAAATTGGATGAAATAATTGATTATTCCACTATATTCGACTTTTCATCCACTTAAACGCAAAGGGTGATGGGGTTTGAAGATGTAATGTCCTGTCGATGTTCAAGGATCATTTTTGAGGTCCTTTTGGATCAATCCTGGTGATCGGACTTCTTCCCATTTAATTTTATCTGCATTTTCGAATGCAAATTGGATGAAATAATTGATTATTCCACAATATTCGACTTTTCATCCACTTAAACGCAAAGGGTGATGGGGTTTGAAGATGTAATGTCCTGTCGATGTTCAAGGATCATTTTTGAGGTCCTTTTGGATCAATCCTGGTGATCGGACTTCTTCCCATTTAATTTTATCTGCATTTTCGAATGCAAATTGGATGAAATAATTGATTATTCCACAATATTCGACTTTTCATCCACTTAAACGCAAAGGGTGATGGGGTGTGAAGATGTAATGTCCTGTCGATGTTCAAGGATCATTTTTGAGGTCCTTTTGGATCAATCCTGGTGACCGGACTTCTTCCCATTTAATTTTATCTGCATTTTTGAATGCAAATTGGATGAAATAATTGATTATTCCACAATATTCGACTTTTCATCCACTTAAACGCAAAGGGTGATGGGGTGTGAAGATGTAATGTCCTGTCGATGTTCAAGGATCATTTTTGAGGTCCTTTTGGATCAATCCTGGTTATCGGACTTCTTCTCATTTAATTTTATCAGAATTTTTGAAGGAAATTAGATGAAATAATTGATTATTCCACAATATTCGACTTTTCATCCACTTAAACGCAAAGGGTGATGGGGTGTGAAGATGTAATGTCCTGTCGATGTTCAAGGATCATTTTTGAGGTCCTTTTGGATCAATCCTGGTGATCGGACTTCTTCTCATTTAATTTTATCAGAATTTTTGAAGAAAATTAGATGAAATAATTGATTATTCCACAATATTCGACTTTTCATCCACTTAAACGCAAAGGGTGATGGGGTGTGAAGATGTAATGTCCTGTCGATGTTCCAGGATCATTTTTGAGGTCCTTTTGGATCAATCCTGGTAACCGGACTTCTTCCCATTTAATTTTATCTGCATTTTTGAAGGGAAATTGGATGAAATAATTGATTATTCCACAATATTCGACTTTTCATCCACTTAAACGCAAAGGGTGATGGGGTGTGAAGATGTAATGTCCTGTCGATGTTCAAGGATCACTTTTGAGGTCCTTTTGGATCAATCCTGGTGACCGGACTTGTTCCCATTTAATTTTATCTGCATTTTTGAATGGAAATTGGATGAAATAATTGATTTTTCCACAATATTCGACTTTTCATCCACTTAAACGCAAAGGGTGATGGGGTGTGAAGATGTAATGTCCTGTCGATGTTCCAGGATCATTTTTGAGGTCCTTTTGGATCAATCCTGGTAACCGGACTTCTTCCCATTTAATTTTATCTGCATTTTTGAAGGGAAATTGGATGAAATAATTGATTATTCCACAATATTCGACTTTTCATCCACTTAAACGCAAAGGGTGATGGGGTGTGAAGATGTAATGTCCTGTCGATGTTCAAGGATCACTTTTGAGGTCCTTTTGGATCAATCCTGGTGATCGGACTTCTTCCCATTTAATTTTATCAGAATTTTTGAAGGAAATCAGATGAAATAATTGATTATTCCACAATATTCGACTTTTCATCCACTTAAACGCAAAGGGTGATGGGGTGAGAAGATGTAATGTCCTGTCGATGTTCAAGGATCATTTTTGAGGTCCTTTTGGATCAATCCTGGTGACCGGACTTCTTCCCATTTAATTTTATCTGCATTTTCGAATGCAAATTGGATGAAATAATTGATTATTCCACAATATTCGACTTTTCATCCACTTAAACGCAAAGGGTGATGGGGTGTGAAGATGTAATGTCCTGTCGATGTTCAAGGATCATTTTTGAGGTCCTTTTGGATCAATCCTGGTGACCGGACTTCTTCCCATTTAATTTTATCTGCATTTTTGAAGGGAAATTGGATGAAATAATTGATTATTCCACAATATTCGACTTTTCATCCACTTAAACGCAAAGGGTGATGGGGTGTGAAGATGTAATGTCCTGTCGATGTTCAAGGATCATTTTTGAGGTCCTTTTGGATCAATCCTGGTGACCGAACTTCTTCCCATTTAATTTTATCAGAATTTTTGAAGGAAATTAGATGAAATAATTGATTATTCCACAATATTCGACTTTTCATCCACTTAAACGCAAAGGGTGATGGGGTGTGAAGATGTAATGTCCTGTCGATGTTCAAGGATCACTTTTGAGGTCCTTTTGGATCAATCCTGGTGACCGGACTTCTTCCCATTTAATTTTATCAGAATTTTTGAAGGAAATTAGATGAAATAATTGATTATTCCACAATATTCGACTTTTCATCCACTTAAACGCAAAGGGTGATGGGGTGTGAAGATGTAATGTCCTGTCGATGTTCAAGGATCACTTTTGAGGTTCTTTTGGATCAATCCTGGTCACCGGACTTCTTCCCATTTAATTTAATCTGCATTTTTGAATGCAAATTGGATGAAATAATTGATTATTCCACAATATTCGACTTTTCATCCACTTAAACGCAAAGGGTGATGGGGTGTGAAGATGTAATGTCCTGTCGATGTTCAAGGATCACTTTTGAGGTCCTTTTGGATCAATCCTGGTGATCGGACTTCTTCCCATTTAATTTTATCAGAATTTTTGAAGGAAATCAGATGAAATAATTGATTATTCCACAATATTCGACTTTTCATCCACTTAAACGCAATGGGTGATGGGGTGTGAAGATGTAATGTCCTGTCGATGTTCAAGGATCATTTTTGAGGTCCTTTTGGATCAATCCTGGTGACCGGACTTCTTCCCATTTAATTTTATCTGCATTTTTGGATGGAAATTGGATGAAATAATTGATTATTCCACAATATTCGACTTTTCATCCACTTAAACGCAAAGGGTGATGGGGTGTGAAGATGTAATGTCCTGTCGATGTTCAAGGATCATTTTTGAGGTCCTTTTGGATCAATCCTGGTGACCGGACTTCTTCCCATTTAATTTTATCTGCATTTTTGAAGGGAAATTGGATGAAATAATTGATTATTCCACAATATTCGACTTTTCATCCACTTAAACGCAAAGGGTGATGGGGTGTGAAGATGTAATGTCCTGTCGATGTTCAAGGATCATTTTTGAGGTCCTTTTGGATCAATCCTGGTGACCGGACTTCTTCCCATTTAATTTTATCTGCATTTTTGAAGGGAAATTGGATGAAATAATTGATTATTCCACAATATTCGACTTTTCATCCACTTAAACGCAAAGGGTGATGGGGTGTGAAGATGTAATGTCCTGTCGATGTTCAAGGATCACTTTTGAGGTCCTTTTGGATCAATCCTGGTGACCGTACTTCTTCCCATTTAATTTTATCAGAATTTTTGAAGGAAATTAGATGAAATAATTGATTATTCCACAATATTCGACTTTTCATCCACTTAAACGCAAAGGGTGATGGGGTGTGAAGATGTAATGTCCTGTCGATGTTCAAGGATCATTTTTGAGGTCCTTTTGGATCAATCCTGGTGACCGGACTTCTTCCCATTTAATTTTATCTGCATTTTTGAAGGGAAATTGGATGAAATAATTGATTATTCCACAATATTCGACTTTTCATCCACTTAAACGCAAAGGGTGATGGGGTGTGAAGATGTAATGTCCTGTCGATGTTCAAGGATCATTTTTGAGGTCCTTTTGGATCAATCCAGGTGACCGGACTTCTTCCCATTTAATTTTATCAGAATTTTTGAAGGAAATTAGATGAAATTATTGATTATTCCACAATATTCGACTTTTCATCCACTTAAATGCAAAGGGTGGTGGGGTATGAAGATGTAATGTCCTGTCGATGTTCAAGGATCATTTTTGAGGTCCTTTTGGATCAATCCAGGTGACCGGACTTCTTCCCATTTAATTTTATCTGCATTTTTGAAGGGAAATTGGATGAAATAATTGATTATTCCACAATATTCGACTTTTCATCCACTTAAACGCAAAGGGTGATGGGGTGTAAAGATGTAATGTCCTGTCGATGTTCAAGGATCACTTTTGAGGTCCTTTTGGATCAATCCTGGTGACCGGACTTCTTCCCATTTAATTTTATCAGAATTTTTGAAGGAAATTAGATGAAATAATTGATTATTCCACAATATTCGACTTTTCATCCACTTAAACGCAAAGGGTGATGGGGTGTGAAGATGTAATGTCCTGTCGATGTTCAAGGATCATTTTTGAGGTCCTTTTGGATCAATCCTGGTGACCGGACTTCTTCCCATTTAATTTTATCAGAATTTTTGAAGGAAATTAGATGAAATAATTGATTATTCCACAATATTCGACTTTTCATCCACTTAAACGCAAAGGGTGATGGGGTGTGAAGATGTAATGTCCTGTCGATGTTCAAGGATCATTTTTGAGGTCCTTTTGGATCAATCCTGGTGACCGGACTTCTTCCCATTTAATTTTATCTGCATTTTTGAATGGAAATTGGATGAAATAATTGATTATTCCACAATATTCGACTTTTCATCCACTTAAACGCAAAGGGTGATGGGGTGTAAAGATGTAATGTCCTGTCGATGTTCAAGGATCACTTTTGAGGTCCTTTTGGATCAATCCTGGTGACCGGACTTCTTCCCATTTAATTTTATCAGAATTTTTGAAGGAAATTAGATGAAATAATTGATTATTCCACAATATTCGACTTTTCATCCACTTAAACGCAAAGGGTGATGGGGTGTGAAGATGTAATGTCCTGTCGATGTTCAAGGATCATTTTTGAGGTCCTTTTGGATCAATCCTGGTGACCGGACTTCTTCCCATTTAATTTTATCTGCATTTTTGAATAAAAAAAGGGTTAAATAATTGATTATTCCACAATATTCGACTTTTCATCCACTTAAATGCAAAGGGTGATGGGGTGTGAAGATGTAATGTCCTGTCGATGTTCAAGGATCATTTTTGAGGTCCTTTTGGATCAATCCTGGTGATCGGACTTCTTCCCATTTAATTTTATCAGAATTTTTGAAGGAAATTAGATGAAATTATTGATTATTCCACAATATTCGACTTTTCATCCACTTAAATGCAAAGGGTGGTGGGGTATGAAGATGTAATGTCCTGTCGATGTTCAAGGATCATTTTTGAGGTCCTTTTGGATCAATCCTGGTGACCGGACTTCTTCCCATTTAATTTTATCTGCATTTTTGAATGGAAATTGGATGAAATAATTGATTATTCCACAATATTCGACTTTGCATCCACTTAAATGCAAAGGGTGATGGGGTGTGAAGATGTAATGTCTTGTCGATGTTCAAGGATCATTTTTGAGGTCCTTTTGGATCAATCCTGGTGACCGGACTTCTTCCCATTTAATTTTATCAGAATTTTTGAAGGAAATTAGATGAAATAATTGATTATTCCACAATATTCGACTTTTCATCCACTTAAACGCAAAGGGTGATGGGGTGTGAAGATGTAATGTCTTGTCGATGTTCAAGGATCATTTTTGAGGTCCTTTTGGATCAATCCTGGTGACCGGACTTCTTCCCATTTAATTTTATCAGAATTTTTGAAGGAAATTAGATGAAATAATTGATTATTCCACAATATTCGACTTTTCATCCACTTAAACGCAAAGGATCATTTTTGAGGTCCTTTTGGATCAATCCTGGTGACCGGACTTCTTCCCATTTAATTTTATCTGCATTTTTGAATGGAAATTAGATGAAATAATTTATTATTTCACAATATTCGACTTTTGTATGTACTTTTTGATGTAATTTCCTTCGAAAATTCTGATAAAATTAAATGGGAAGAAGTCCGGTCACCAGAATTGATCCAAAAGTACCTCAAAAATGATCATTGAACATCGACAGGACATTACATCTTCACACCCCATCACCCTTTGCGTTTAAGTGGATGAAAAGTCGAATATTGTGGAATAATCAATTATTTCATCTAATTTCCTTCAAAAATTCTGATAAAATTAAATGGGAAGAAGTCAGTGGTGTCATCGTGGTTACTCCAAGTTACTCACTGAGTAACCAGCTCTTCAGTTCAAAAAAAAAAAAAAAAAAATTTCAGGATGCGAAATATAATAAAATACCAATTTTGGTTATTTTGGGTGCACACTGTTAACGCCCTGACCACATCAGTTTTAGTGAATATGGATTTTAAACAATTCGACATTCTGGACCGCCCCCTCAGGAAGCGAAATATTATAAAATGCCAATTTTGGTTATTTTGAGTGTTCACTGTTAACGCCCTGACCACATTAACGCTAAGGAGTTTTATTTTAAAGCCAAAACGATTTATTTCAAAATTCCCAAAGAAATGGGTTATGTTATTATTACCACCAGCTGGATTTTCAGATCACTTCACTTCACTGAACTGAACTGAAACATTAGTATATTATATATGGTAAATTCACACCCTGTGTACTCCTCATGCATGTCCATGTTACGTTTGCGATACTGTCGTTGGATTGAAAATGTTTAACTTTTTCTTATAACTTGTATACGGTTGATTTCTTGTGCATACATTTGGGTGTTTAAAATTTGTTTTCCTTGGCAATAATATCCAATCAGAAAAATGTGAGTACATTTGCATTGTTCCAATTTATACATGTCCTTGACAAATAAAAAACCAGTTGGAAACTTTAGCACACAGTTTTTGTTCCCTGATTATTTATTTTTATGTAGGGGGATTAGGGGCATAATGGACACCCGGGGCGAAATGGACACCCCTGTTATTGGCGAAACCGTTGACTTTTATGTTAAACTTTTAATGCATAAGTGTAAAGGAACAAGTCATGGTTCTATTTTTCAAAAGAACCATTTATATTGCTCCAAAATAACCAAAATATCATTGAAATTAAAATATGTTTTTCATATGGTGAAATTCATATAATTTCGAAGCAGCAGCAAATAAGGTATTACGAGTGTTGGAGTATGTCCACCATCAAAACAAATGAATTGTTACCTTATCTACATGTATACGGAGATTTAGCAATGGATAAAGCGTTGTATTTTTGATCAGAATTTACTTAAAATAGCAATTTTAATGATGTAGTCGGTTCGGGGCGAAATGAACACCGGGAATTACGAATGGATGTACGCGCATTGCATACTGTTAGGCGTTTTAGAGAGTTTGGAAAAAATCAATCCGATTATTTTAGCCTAAACTTTATTTAATTAACTTTGATGTTATGTAAACTCGTCTAAGATGGAGTATTATATCTGTGGCATTGATCTCCGTAGGCAGATTACTTAACTGATCAGTGTAATCAAAGATTTAGCATAAAATATGCAGGGGTGTCCAATTTGCCCCGTACATTTCCTGCCAGCCCTGAAAAACACACGATTTAAAATTCGTTATTTCTTCACAATAAAGACATTCTACCTGCTGGAAATGATTGAAATACGTAGGAAACAAGTTAAAGTTGTAAGCCAACTGATAATATGTTAAGCTTTTCTTCGTTATACAGGTCTAACTTACTCATTTGCTTAGGGTGTCCATTATGCCCCTAATCCCCCTATTCCAGGGGTTCTCAAACTTTTTCAGCTTGTGACCCACTTTTGATTTTTATAAACTTTGGCGACCCACTACACGTATTTTCATAAAATACGTCTTTTTTGCAAAATTTGACTGACTTTATAAATAAGTAAATTTCACTTTCATAGGTTTTGATGAAATTACGCTACGTAGCACTCTAACATAAAAAAAAATATTTTGTTTAATTCATAGTGCTCTTTTGTTTTTTTTTTTTTTTTAAAGTCTCAGTGAGATTAAGATGTCCAAGGATTCAGTTTCAGTAAACTATTAGTCTAAAGAATTTTAGATAGGTTTAAAGTTTTCTAATATATTTAACCAGTCTGGCTTCATGCACCACTACAGAACAGGCTTTACGCACATTCTAGAAATAAACAAAAAAAAAAAAATACAATTAGCACAAAGTCTTTGAAGATGAGTGGTAGCATAAAATTCTGCAGAACTTTAAAAATTGAAAACGCTATAAATATTTACAGCGAGTGAGTGAACATCCTTCATACACGCTTATTTTATTTCAATTGTTGAATTCACTTTTCAGTTGTTTCAGTTTCCGTAAAAGTTCAAAATATCGACATTCGGCAGAATGTTATCAAAATTTAGCTTTACGAAAGTTCTTCTTGTATCTGTAAATCTAACTGAAAATGCTGCAAGCTTGTACTATATTGTTTTCATAAAACAGGTTAAATCTAAAATTTTACCAGAAACATTAAACTGTTTATTGAAAACTCTTAGCTTCAGAATCGATTTTTGAATGCTGACAGCAGTCAGTCTCAATATTTAATATAACCTTGACTATGACTTATTATACAATATTTTGAATAGAATTAAGAATAAACCCAATTTCTATCAATAACTCTGCCAATTCTTCAAGTGAGTGTTTGTGAATTATAAAATAGCATAAGACATTTATTACAGTATCGCCCAAGCCTTCGCGACCCACCAAAAATCGGCCCGCGACCCACCAGTGGGTCGCGACCCATAGTTTGAGAAACGCTGCCCTATTCACTAGCTGACCCGGCAAACCTTGTATTGTAAACCTAGAAATTTATTTGGCAATTTTTATAGAAATTCCAGCGGTAGTATTTGGAGGAATTATTCGTAGTTCCTTTAAAAGTTTCTTCGGGAAATAATATAATTATTTCAACAGCAATTTCTGAAATTCCTGCGGCAATATTTAACAAATATTGTCGTAAATCGTTTTAAAGTTATTTTGCCAAATTCATCAATAATTCTTTTGGCAATTTATTTGGGTATTCATTAAGCTATTCTTCCGCGAATTTATTCAATATTTTCAGAATTTTCCAGACATTATTTTCAACTTTCCTGCGACAACGTTTTCGGCAATAATTATAAAATCCTTTCAGAAGTACCTACTTTTGAAAATTTCTTTAAAAACTCTCCCGAAAAATAATTTGAAATTTATTTTAGGCAATTTTTAGAAATTCCTTCATAATTTTTTTTGAGGGATTTCTCCAGCAATTACTTTGCAAATTCATCTTACATTATGTTGAGGGATTCTTTCGGCATAATTCGGGAAAATATTCGTATATTATTTTGAACGTTTCTTCGGCAACTAATGAGAAAAAAATCGGAATTTATGAGAAAAAAAAATCGTTGATTCTTGTGAAGATTCGCATTCTTTTCTGCAAGGATTCCTCCAGGAATTCCTCCAGAGATTCCTCCAGGAATTCCTCAATAAAAAACTTCAGGGATTCTTCCAAGAAATCATCCAAGCATTCCTCCAGGAATTCCTCCAGCGATTCCTCGAGGGATTCCTCCAGGAATTCCTCCGAAGATCCCTCCAAAAATTTCTCCAGAGATTCCTCTAGGAATTCCTCCAGGGATTCCTCCAGGAATTTCTCCACAGATTCATCCAAGAATACCCCCAAGGATTCCTCCTGGGAAACTGCCAGAAAATCGTCCAAGCATTCCTCCTGCGATTCCTCAAGAGATTCCTCCAGGAATTTCTCCAGCGATTCCTCCAGAAATTTCTACAGGAATTCCTCCAAAAATACTTCCAAGTATTCCTCCAGAGATTCCTTTAGGAATTCGTCCAGGGATTCCTCCAGGAATTTCCGCAGGGATTCCTCAAGAAA
The DNA here is from genome assembly GCF_035046485.1 of Aedes albopictus. Classification (NCBI taxonomy): domain Eukaryota; kingdom Metazoa; phylum Arthropoda; class Insecta; order Diptera; family Culicidae; genus Aedes; species Aedes albopictus. The sequence goes on along the minus strand of NC_085137.1, from coordinate 247,080,966 downwards.
CTTCTCCAGGAATTTATCCAGGGATTCTTTAAGGAATTAAAATTCCTCCAGGGCTATCTCCAGGGATTCCTCCAGGGAATCATCCAGATATTCCTCCAGGGATTCCTCCAGGGATTCCTCCAGGAATTTCTCTAGGGATTCCTCCAGGAATTCCACCAGGCATTCCTCCTGGCATTCCCCCAGGAAATCTTCCAGGGTTTCAGGAATTTCTCAAGGAATTGTCCCAGTAATTCCTCCAAGGATTCCTCAAGGAACTCCACCAGCGATTCCACCAGGAATACCTCCAGGGTTCCTCCAGGAATGTCTTCAGGAATTTCTCCAGAGTTCCTTCAAGAATTTCTCCAAGGATTCTTCCAGGAATTTCTCCAGACATTCCTCCAGGAATATCTCTAGGGATTTCTCCACGGATTCCTCCAGGAATACTTCAAGGGGTTCCTGAAGGAATTCCTCCAGGCTATCCTCCAGAAATACCTTCAGGGATTCCTCCTGGGATTCTTCCAGGAATTCCCCCAGGCATTCCTCCAGGAGTTTCGTCAGGGATTTCTCCAAGAATTTCTCAATGGTTCCCCCAGCAATTTCTCCAGGGATTCCTCAAAAAATTCATGCAAGGATTTCTTAAGAAACTCCTTCAGGGATTCCTCAAGGAATTCCCCCAGGGCTTTCTCTAGGGATTCCTCCAAGGATTCATCCAGGAATTCCTCCAAAAATAACCCCCAGGGATTCCTCCAGAAATTCTTCAAAAAATACCTCCAGGGATTCCTCCTGGGCTTCCTCCAGGGATTCCTGCAAGGATTCCTCTAAAAAATACCTGCAGGGATTCCTCCAGGAATTCCTCAGGAAATTCCCAAATGGAGGAGAACGTGCCTCTGGAGCCGACCTACTGGAATGCCTCCAGGGATTCCTCCAGGAGTTTCTCCAGGGATTCCTTAAGGAATTCCTCCAGGGCGCCTCCAGGAATTTCGCCAAAAGCTCCTCCAGGGGATCCTCCAGAAATACCTCCAGGAATTGCTCCAGGGATTCCTCCAAGTATACCTTAAGAAATTTCACCAGGAATTTCCCCAGGGATTCTTCCAGGAATTTCTCCAGGGATTCTTTAAATAATTTTTCCAGGATTCCTCCAGGAATTTCGTCACGGATTCCTCCAGGATTTCCTCCAGGGATTTCTCTAGGGAATCTTCCAGAAATTCCTATATACAGGGATTCCTCAAGGAATTTCTCCAAGGACTCCTTAAGGAATTCATCCAGGAATTCCCCCAAAGTTTCCTTAAGCAATTCCTCCAGGGATTCCTCCAGGAATACATCCATCGATTCCTCCAGGATTTTCTCCAGGGATTCCTTAACGAATTTCTCTATGGTTTTTTTTTTCAAGTATTCCTCCAAGGATTTTTTTTTCATGAATTTCTCCAGGGATACCTCCAGGAATTCCTCCAGGGCTTCCTCCAGGGTTTCCTCCAAGAAATCCTGCACGAATTCTTTCAAAAAACCCGGAGATCGACCAGCCAAGGGCTGAAAATTTCCTTAATAAAGCTCCTCCTCTTCTTGGCGTAAAGTCCCAACTGGGACAAAGCCTGCTATTCAGCTTAGTGTTCTATGAGAACTTACACAGTTATTAACTGAGAGCTGCCTCTGCCAATGACCATTGTGCATGTGTATATCGTGTGGCAGGCACGAAGATACTTTATGCCCAAGGAAATTTCCATTACGAAAAGATCCTGGACTGACCGGGAATCGAACCCGTCACCCTCAGCTTGGTCATACTGAATACCCACGCCTTTACAGCTGTGGCTATAGGGGCCCTGTCCTTAATAAAGCTAATTATCATAATTCTTTCAAAAATACCTCCAGGGATTCCTTCAAGCATTCCTAAAGGAATTTCTCCAAAAATACCTACAGGAAATCCTCAAGGAAGTCCTCAGGAAATCCTCCAGGAATACTTACTGGATTTCCCCTAGGGATTGCTCCAGGAGTTCCTCCAAGGTTTCTTCAAGGAATTCGTCCAGGGATTCCTCCAGGAATACATCCAGCGATTCGTCGAGGAATTTCTCCAGGGATTTCTTAAGGAATTTCTCCAGGGTTCCTCCAGGAATTTTTCCAAGTATTCCTCCAGGAATTCCTCCAGGGATTTCTCCAGGAATTCCTCCAGGGATACCTCCAGGAATTCATCTAGGGCTTCCTCTAGGGCTTCCTCTAGGGATTCCTCCAAAGATTCCTCCAGAATTTCCTCCAGAAATACCTCTAGGTATTCCTCCAGGAATTTCACAGGAAATCCTCCAGGAATTCCTACAGGAACTCCTCCAGGGATTCCCCCAGGAATTCCTATAGGCGTTATTCCAGGAATACCTCCAGGGATTCCTCCTGGAATTCGTCCAGGAATTCCTCCAGGGATTTCTCTTGCATTTTTTTTTAGTTAATCCTCAAGAAATTCCTCCAAGGATTCCTCCAAGAATTTCTTCTGGGAATTCTCCTGGTATTCCTTCAGGAATTTCTCCAGGGATTAATTCAGGAATTTCTCCGGTGATTCTCCCAGGAATTTCTCCAGGAATTCCTCCATGATTTTTCTAAGAGTTTCTTCAGGAATTTCTCCAGGGATTTCTATAGGAATTTATTTATTATAAAGAGCGACGAAGTTTCATATGGCAATCCGATGAGTGAAGTTTTATGAATATAAGATCGCCGCCTCGATTGCCGCTTCTATTTTGGGGAGCCGACAAATTAATGTTCTGTTTTTAATGTATGAAGAGCGCAATGGTCTCATCTAGCATTTAAACTCATTTATTTTGTTTAAGTACTTCAAAATTGTCTCAATGTTTTCAATTAGATAGGATATTTTAACATCTTAGATTGCAAATCCTTTATTTCAAATGGGTATACAGACATTCTCACATTTTTATCAATTTGCGATGAGAGCAATTTTCTAGTATAAATAGAATATAGTTAAATTGAATTAAAATTTGTCACATTTTACTTGATATTATGAGTGCAAGTTTTTCATCTGATATCACCACTAGTTTTTTTTTTATTTTATGAAGTTTCCAGCTATTACACTTATCTTTGAATTATTATATGTATTTTTTTCCGACCAACAAATTTGATAAATTGAAAACTATTACACTATTATTTTTCAAATATGATTAAACTTGTCCAAACAAAATCATATAAATCCGTTATTTCATATATTACATTGTTAATGATATATTTTGAGGGAATTTCTACGACTGAGATCGCAGCTCATTGAAAAGCGAAGGAATTTTCACATTGTTATTGATTTACGATGAGAGCTGTTTTCGAATCTGAGATAGCCACTTTATATTTTGGGAACTGAAAAATCTATTATCCTTTTTTGGTATAAGATGAGCGCAATTTTACCATCCAAGACTAACACTTTTTTGTGAGCGGGAAAATTTTCTTGTTTGCTTTATTTTGGGAACAGTAAAATAGTTAAATTGAGCGCAATGCTTGAATTATTTATATGGGGGCGTAGCATCATAAGGGGCGCAGCTATTTTGAAAACTTGGGTAACCAGCTCTGATTTTAGCATGACAGCACTGGAAGAAGTCCGATCACCAGGATTGATCCAAAAGGACCTCAAAAGTGATCCTTGAACATCGACAGGACATTACATCTTCACACCCCACCACCCTTTGCGTTTAAGTGGATGAAAAGTCGAATATTGTGGAATAATCAATAATTTCATCCAATTTCCCTTCAAAAATGCAGATAAAATTAAATGGGAAGAAGTCCGGTCACCAGGATTGATCCAAAAGGACCTCAAAAGTGATCCTTGAACATCGACAGGACATTACATCTTCACACGCCACCACCCTTTGCGTTTAAGTGGATGAAAAGTCGAATATTGTGGAATAATCAATAATTTCATCTAATTTCCTTCAAAAATTCTGATAAAATTAAATGGGAAGAAGTCCGGTCACCAGGATTGATCCAAAAGGACCTCAAAAATGATCCTTGAACATCGACAGGACATTACATCTTCACACCCCATCACCCTTTGCGTTTAAGTGGATGAAAAGTCGAATATTGGGGAATAATCAATAATTTCATCTAATTTCCTTCAAAAACTCTGATAAAATTAAATGGGAAGAAGTCCGATCACCAGGATTGATCCAAAAGGACCTCAAAAATGATCCTTGAACATCGACAGGACATTACATCTTCACACCCCATCACCCTTTGCATTTAAGTGGATGAAAAGTCGAATATTGTGGAATAATCAATTATTTCATCCAATTTCCATTCAAAAATGCAGATAAAATTAAATGGGAAGAAGTCCGGTCACCAGGATTGATCCAAAAGGACCTCAAAAATGATCCTTGAACATCGACAGGACATTACATCTTCACACCCCATCACCCTTTGCGTTTAAGTGGATGAAAAGTCGAATATTGGGGAATAATCAATTATTTCATCTGATTTCCTTCAAAAATTCTGATAAAATTAAATGGGAAGAAGTCCGATCACCAGGATTGATCCAAAAGGACCTCAAAAGTGATCCTTGAACATCGACAGGACATTACATCTTCACACCCCATCACCCTTTGCGTTTAAGTGGATGAAAAGTCGAATATTGTGGAATAATCAATTATTTCATCCAATTTGCATTCGAAAATGCAGATAAAATTAAATGGGAAGAAGTCCGGTCACCAGGACTGATCCAAAAGGACCTCAAAAGTGATCCTTGAACATCGACAGGACATTACATCTTCACACCCCATCACCCTTTGCGTTTAAGTGGATGAAAAGTCGAATATTGTGGAATAATCAATTATTTCATCTAATTTCCTTCAAAAATTCTGATAAAATTAAATGGGAAGAAGTCCAGTCACCAGGATTGATCCAAAAGGACCTCAAAAGTGATCCTTGAACATCGACAGGACATTACATCTTCACACCCCATCACCCTTTGCGTTTAAGTGGATGAAAAGTCGAATATTGTGGAATAATCAATTATTTCATCCAATTTCCCTTCAAAAATGCAGATAAAATTAAATGGGAAGAAGTCCGGTCACCAGGATTGATCCAAAAGGACCTCAAAAATGATCCTTGAACATCGACAGGACATTACATCTTCACACCCCATCACCCTTTGCGTTTAAGTGGATGAAAAGTCGAATATTGTGGAATAATCAATTATTTCATCCAATTTGCATTCGAAAATGCAGATAAAATTAAATGGGAAGAAGTCCGGTCACCAGGACTGATCCAAAAGGACCTCAAAAATGATCCTTGAACATCGACAGGACATTACATCTTCACACCCCATCACCCTTTGCATTTAAGTGGATGAAAAGTCGAATATTGTGGAATAATCAATTATATCATCCAATTTCCTTCAAAAATGCAGATAAAATTAAATGGGAAGAAGTCCGGTCAACAGGATTGATCCAAAAGGACCTCAAAAATGATCCTTGAACATCGACAGGACATTACATCTTCACACCCCATCACCCTTTGCATTTAAGTGGATGAAAAGTCGAATATTGTGGAATAATCAATTATTTCATCCAATTTGCATTCGAAAATGCAGATAAAATTAAATGGGAAGAAGTCCGGTCACCAGGATTGATCCAAAAGGACCTCAAAAATGATCCTTGAACATCGACAGGACATTACATCTTCACACCCCATCACCCTTTGCGTTTAAGTGGATGAAAAGTCGAATATTGTGAAATAATAAATTATTTCATCCAATTTCCCTTCAAAAATGCAGATAAAATTAAATGGGAAGAAGTCCGGTCACCAGGATTGATCCAAAAGGACCTCAAAAATGATCCTTGAACATCGACAGGGCATTACATCTTCACACCCCATCACCCTTTGCGTTTAAGTGGATGAAAAGTCGAATATTGTGGAATAATCAATTATTTCATCCAATTTGCATTCGAAAATGCAGATAAAATTAAATGGGAAGAAGTCCGGTCACCAGGACTGATCCAAAAGGACCTCAAAAATGATCCTTGAACATCGACAGGACATTACATCTTCACACCCCATCACCCTTTGCGTTTAAGTGGATGAAAAGTCGAATATTGTGGAATAATCAATTATTTCATCCAATTTGCATTCGAAAATGCAGATAAAATTAAATGGGAAGAAGTCCGGTCACCAGGATTGATCCAAAAGGACCTCAAAAATGATCCTTGAACATCGACAGGACATTACATCTTCACACCCCATCACCCTTTGCGTTTAAGTGGATGAAAAGTCGAATATTGTGGAATAATCAATTATTTCATCTAATTTGCTTCAAAAATTCTGATAAAATTAAATGGGAAGAAGTCCGGTCACCAGGATTGATCCAAAAGGACCTCAAAAGTGATCCTTGAACATCGACAGGACATTACATCTTCACACCCCATTCCCCTTTGCGTTTAAGTGGATGAAAAGACGAATATTGTGGAATAATCAATTATTTCATCTAATTTCCTTCAAAAATTCTGATAAAATTAAATGGGAAGAAGTCCGGTCACCAGGATTGATCCAAAAGGACCTAAAAAGTGATCCTTGAACATCGACAGGACATTACATCTTCACATCCCATCACCCTTTGCGTTTAAGTGGATGAAAAGTCGAATATTGTGGAATAATCAATTAATTCATCCAATTTCCCTTCAAAAATGCAGATAAAATTAAATGGGAAGAAGTCCGGTCACCAGGATTGATCCAAAAGGACCTCAAAAATAATCCTTGAATATCGACAGGACATTACATCTTCACACCCCATTACCCTTTGCGTTTAAGTGGATGAAAAGTCGAATATTGTGGGATAATCAATTATTTCATCCAATTTCCATTCAAAAATGCAGATAAAATTAAATGGGAAGAAGTCCGGTCACCAGGATTGATCCAAAAGGACCTCAAAAGTGATCCTTGAACATCGACAGGACATTACATCTTCACACCCCATCACCCTTTGCGTTTAAGTGGATGAAAAGTCGAATATTGTGGAAAAATCAATTATTTCATCCAATTTCCATTCAAAAATGCAGATAAAATTAAATGGGAAGAAGTCCGGTCACCAGGATTGATCCAAAAGGACCTCAAAAGTGATCCTTGAACATCGACAGGACATTACATCTTCACACCCCATCACCCTTTGCGTTTAAGTGGATGAAAAGTCGAATATTGTGGAATAATCAATTATTTCATCCAATTTGCATTCGAAAATGCAGATAAAATTAAATGGGAAGAAGTCCGATCACCAGGATTGATCCAAAAGGACCTCAAAAATGATCCTTGAACATCGACAGGACATTACATCTTCACACCCCATCACCCTTTGCGTTTAAGTGGATGAAAAGTCGAATATTGTGGAATAATCAATTATTTCATCTAATTTCCTTCAAAAATTCTGATAAAATTAAATGGGAAGAAGTCCGGTCACCAGGATTGATCCAAAAGGACCTCAAAAGTGATCCTTGAACATCGACAGGACATTACATCTTCACACCCCATCACCCTTTGCGTTTAAGTGGATGAAAAGTCGAATATTGTGGAAAAATCAATTATTTCATCCAATTTCCATTCAAAAATGCAGATAAAATTAAATGGGAAGAAGTCCGGTCACCAGGATTGATCCAAAAGGACCTCAAAAGTGATCCTTGAACATCGACAGGACATTACATCTTCACACCCCATCACCCTTTGCGTTTAAGTGGATGAAAAGTCGAATATTGTGGAATAATCAATTATTTCATCCAATTTGCATTCGAAAATGCAGATAAAATTAAATGGGAAGAAGTCCGATCACCAGGATTGATCCAAAAGGACCTCAAAAATGATCCTTAAACATCGACAGGACATTACATCTTCAAACCCCATCACCCTTTGCGTTTAAGTGGATGAAAAGTCGAATATTGTGGAATAATCAATTATTTCATCTAATTTCCTTCAAAAATTCTGATAAAATTAAATGGGAAGAAGTCCGGTCACCAGGATTGATCCAAAAGGACCTCAAAAGTGATCCTTGAACATCGACAGGACATTACATCTTCACACCCCATCACCCTTTGCGTTTAAGTGGATGAAAAGTCGAATATTGTGGAAAAATCAATTATTTCATCCAATTTCCATTCAAAAATGCAGATAAAATTAAATGGGAAGAAGTCCGGTCACCAGGATTGATCCAAAAGGACCTCAAAAGTGATCCTTGAACATCGACAGGACATTACATCTTCACACCCCATCACCCTTTGCGTTTAAGTGGATGAAAAGTCGAATATTGTGGAATAATCAATTATTTCATCCAATTTGCATTCGAAAATGCAGATAAAATTAAATGGGAAGAAGTCCGATCACCAGGATTGATCCAAAAGGACCTCAAAAATGATCCTTAAACATCGACAGGACATTACATCTTCAAACCCCATCACCCTTTGCGTTTAAGTGGATGAAAAGTCGAATATTGTGGAATAATCAATTATTTCATCTAATTTCCTTCAAAAATTCTGATAAAATTAAATGGGAAGAAGTCCGGTCACCAGGATTGATCCAAAAGGACCTCAAAAGTGATCCTTGAACATCGACAGGACATTACATCTTCACACCCCATCACCCTTTGCGTTTAAGTGGATGAAAAGTCGAATATTGTGGAAAAATCAATTATTTCATCCAATTTCCATTCAAAAATGCAGATAAAATTAAATGGGAAGAAGTCCGGTCACCAGGATTGATCCAAAAGGACCTCAAAAGTGATCCTTGAACATCGACAGGACATTACATCTTCACACCCCATCACCCTTTGCGTTTAAGTGGATGAAAAGTCGAATATTGTGGAATAATCAATTATTTCATCCAATTTGCATTCGAAAATGCAGATAAAATTAAATGGGAAGAAGTCCGATCACCAGGATTGATCCAAAAGGACCTCAAAAATGATCCTTAAACATCGACAGGACATTACATCTTCAAACCCCATCACCCTTTGCGTTTAAGTGGATGAAAAGTCGAATATTGTGGAATAATCAATTATTTCATCTAATTTCCTTCAAAAATTCTGATAAAATTAAATGGGAAGAAGTCCGATCACCAGGATTGATCCAAAAGGACCTCAAAAGTGATCCTTGAAAATCGACAGGACATTACATCTTCACACCCCATCACCCTTTGCGTTTAAGTGGATGAAAAGTCGAATATTGTGGAATAATCAATTATTTCATCCAATTTGCATTCGAAAATGCAGATAAAATTAAATGGGAAGAAGTCCGGTCACCAGGACTGATCCAAAAGGACCTCAAAAATGATCCTTGAACATCGACAGGACATTACATCTTCACACCCCATCACCCTTTGCATTTAAGTGGATGAAAAGTCGAATATTGTGGAATAATCAATTATTTCATCCAATTTCCATTCAAAAATGCAGATAAAATTAAATGGGAAGAAGTCCGGTCACCAGGATTGATCCAAAAGGACCTCAAAAATGATCCTTGAACATCGACAGGACATTACATCTTCACACCCCATCACCCTTTGCGTTTAAGTGGATGAAAAGTCGAATATTGGGGAATAATCAATTATTTCATCTGATTTCCTTCAAAAATTCTGATAAAATTAAATGGGAAGAAGTCCGATCACCAGGATTGATCCAAAAGGACCTCAAAAGTGATCCTTGAACATCGACAGGACATTACATCTTCACACCCCATCACCCTTTGCGTTTAAGTGGATGAAAAGTCGAATATTGTGGAATAATCAATTATTTCATCCAATTTCCCTTCAAAAATGCAGATAAAATTAAATGGGAAGAAGTCCGGTCACCAGGATTGATCCAAAAGGACCTCAAAAGTGATCCTTGAACATCGACAGGACATTACATCTTCACACCCCTTCACCCTTTGCGTTTAAGTGGATGAAAAGTCGAATATTGTGGAATAATCAATTATTTCATCCAATTTGCATTCGAAAATGCAGATAAAATTAAATGGGAAGAAGTCCGGTCACCAGGATTGATCCAAAAGAACCTCAAAAGTGATCCTTGAACATCGACAGGACATTACATCTTCACACCCCATCACCCTTTGCGTTTAAGTGGATGAAAAGTCGAATATTGTGGAATAATAAATTATTTCATCTAATTTACTTCAAAAATTCTGATAAAATTAAATGGGAAGAAGTCCAGTCACCAGGATTGATCCAAAAGGACCTCAAAAGTGATCCTTGAACATCGATAGGACATTACATCTTCACACCCCATCACCCTTTGCGTTTAAGTGGATGAAAAGTCGAATATTGTGGAATAATCAATTATTTCATCCAATTTCCCTTCAAAAATGCAGATAAAATTAAATGGGAAGAAGTCCGGTCACCAGGATTGATCCAAAAGGACCTCAAAAATGATCCTTGAACATCGACAGGACATTACATCTTCACACCCCATCACCCTTTGCGTTTAAGTGGATGAAAAGTCGAATATTGTGGAATAATCAATTATTTCATCTAATTTCCTTCAAAAATTCTGATAAAATTAAATGGGAAGAAGTCCGGTCACCAGGATTGATCCAAAAGGACCTCAAAAATGATCCTTGAACATCGACAGGACATTACATCTTCACACCCCATCACCCTTTGCATTTAAGTGGATGAAAAGTCGAATATTGTGGAATAATCAATTATTTCATCCAATTTCCATTCAAAAATGCAGATAAAATTAAATGGGAAGAAGTCCGGTCACCAGGATTGATCCAAAAGGACCTCAAAAATGATCCTTGAACATCGACAGGACATTACATCTTCACACCCCATCACCCTTTGCGTTTAAGTGGATGAAAAGTCGAATATTGTGGAATAATCAATTATTTCATCCAATTTCCCTTCAAAAATGCAGATAAAATTAAATGGGAAGAAGTCCGGTCACCAGGATTGATCCAAAAGGACCTCAAAAATGATCCTTGAACATCGACAGGACATTACATCTTCACACCCCATCACCCTTTGCGTTTAAGTGGATGAAAAGTCGAATATTGTGGAATAATCAATTATTTCATCCAATTTCCATCCAAAAATGCAGATAAAATTAAATGGGAAGAAGTCCGGTCACCAGGATTGATCCAAAAGGACCTCAAAAATGATCCTTGAACATCGACAGGACATTACATCTTCACACCCCATCACCCTTTGCGTTTAAGTGGATGAAAAGTCGAATATTGTGGAATAATCAATTATTTCATCCAATTTGCATTCGAAAATGCAGATAAAATTAAATGGGAAGAAGTCCGGTCACCAGGACTGATCCAAAAGGACCTCAAAAATGATCCTTGAACATCGACAGGACATTACATCTTCACACCCCATCACCCTTTGCGTTTAAGTGGATGAAAAGTCGAATATTGTGGAATAATCAATTATTTCATCCAATTTGCATTCGAAAATGCAGATAAAATTAAATGGGAAGAAGTCCGGTCACCAGGACTGATCCAAAAGGACCTCAAAAATGATCCTTGAACATCGACAGGACATTACATCTTCACACCCCATCACCCTTTGCATTTAAGTGGATGAAAAGTCGAATATTGTGGAATAATCAATTATTTCATCCAATTTCCCTTCAAAAATGCAGATAAAATTAAATGGGAAGAAGTCCGGTCAACAGGATTGATCCAAAAGGACCTCAAAAATGATCCTTGAACATCGACAGGACATTACATCTTCACACCCCACCACCCTTTGCGTTTAAGTGGATGAAAAGTCGAATATTGTGAAATAATAAATTATTTCATCCAATTTCCCTTCAAAAATGCAGATAAAATTAAATGGGAAGAAGTCCGGTCACCAGGATTGATCCAAAAGGACCTCAAAAATGATCCTTGAACATCGACAGGACATTACATCTTCACACCCCATCACCCTTTGCGTTTAAGTGGATGAAAAGTCGAATATTGTGGAATAATCAATTATTTCATCCAATTTGCATTCGAAAATGCAGATAAAATTAAATGGGAAGAAGTCCGGTCACCAGGACTGATCCAAAAGGACCTCAAAAATGATCCTTGAACATCGACAGGACATTACATCTTCACACCCCATCACCCTTTGCATTTAAGTGGATGAAAAGTCGAATATTGTGGAATAATCAATTATATCATCCAATTTCCTTCAAAAATGCAGATAAAATTAAATGGGAAGAAGTCCGGTCAACAGGATTGATCCAAAAGGACCTCAAAAATGATCCTTGAACATCGACAGGACATTACATCTTCACACCCCATCACCCTTTGCATTTAAGTGGATGAAAAGTCGAATATTGTGGAATAATCAATTATTTCATCCAATTTGCATTCGAAAATGCAGATAAAATTAAATGGGAAGAAGTCCGGTCACCAGGATTGATCCAAAAGGACCTCAAAAATGATCCTTGAACATCGACAGGACATTACATCTTCACACCCCATCACCCTTTGCATTTAAGTGGATGAAAAGTCGAATATTGTGGAATAATCAATTATTTCATCCAATTTCCCTTCAAAAATGCAGATAAAATTAAATGGGAAGAAGTCCGGTCACCAGGATTGATCCAAAAGGACCTCAAAAATGATCCTTGAACATCGACAGGACATTACATCTTCACACCCCATCACCCTTTGCGTTTAAGTGGATGAAAAGTCGAATATTGTGAAATAATAAATTATTTCATCCAATTTCCCTTCAAAAATGCAGATAAAATTAAATGGGAAGAAGTCCGGTCACCAGGACTGATCCAAAAGGACCTCAAAAATGATCCTTGAACATCGACAGGGCATTACATCTTCACACCCCATCACCCTTTGCGTTTAAGTGGATGAAAAGTCGAATATTGTGGAATAATCAATTATTTCATCCAATTTGCATTCGAAAATGCAGATAAAATTAAATGGGAAGAAGTCCGGTCACCAGGACTGATCCAAAAGGACCTCAAAAATGATCCTTGAACATCGACAGGACATTACATCTTCACACCCCATCACCCTTTGCGTTTAAGTGGATGAAAAGTCGAATATTGTGGAATAATCAATTATTTCATCCAATTTGCATTCGAAAATGCAGATAAAATTAAATGGGAAGAAGTCCGGTCACCAGGATTGATCCAAAAGGACCTCAAAAATGATCCTTGAACATCGACAGGACATTACATCTTCACACCCCATCACCCTTTGCGTTTAAGTGGATGAAAAGTCGAATATTGTGGAATAATCCATTATTTCATCTAATTTGCTTCAAAAATTCTGATAAAATTAAATGGGAAGAAGTCCGGTCACCAGGATTGATCCAAAAGGACCTCAAAAGTGATCCTTGAACATCGACAGGACATTACATCTTCACACCCCATTCCCCTTTGCGTTTAAGTGGATGAAAAGACGAATATTGTGGAATAATCAATTATTTCATCTAATTTCCTTCAAAAATTCTGATAAAATTAAATGGGAAGAAGTCCGGTCACCAGGATTGATCCAAAAGGACCTCAAAAGTGATCCTTGAACATCGACAGGACATTACATCTTCACATCCCATCACCCTTTGCGTTTAAGTGGATGAAAAGTCGAATATTGTGGAATAATCAATTAATTCATCCAATTTCCCTTCAAAAATGCAGATAAAATTAAATGGGAAGAAGTCCGGTCACCAGGATTGATCCAAAAGGACCTCAAAAATAATCCTTGAATATCGACAGGACATTACATCTTCACACCCCATCACCCTTTGCGTTTAAGTGGATGAAAAGTCGAATATTGTGGAATAATCAATTATTTCATCCAATTTGCATTCGAAAATGCAGATAAAATTAAATGGGAAGAAGTCCGATCACCAGGATTGATCCAAAAGGACCTCAAAAATGATCCTTGAACATCGACAGGACATTACATCTTCACACCCCATCACCCTTTGCGTTTAAGTGGATGAAAAGTCGAATATTGTGGAATAATCAATTATTTCATCTAATTTCCTTCAAAAATTCTGATAAAATTAAATGGGAAGAAGTCCGGTCACCAGGATTGATCCAAAAGGACCTCAAAAGTGATCCTTGAACATCGACAGGACATTACATCTTCACACCCCATCACCCTTTGCGTTTAAGTGGATGAAAAGTCGAATATTGTGGAAAAATCAATTATTTCATCCAATTTCCATTCAAAAATGCAGATAAAATTAAATGGGAAGAAGTCCGGTCACCAGGATTGATCCAAAAGGACCTCAAAAGTGATCCTTGAACATCGACAGGACATTACATCTTCACACCCCATCACCCTTTGCGTTTAAGTGGATGAAAAGTCGAATATTGTGGAATAATCAATTATTTCATCCAATTTGCATTCGAAAATGCAGATAAAATTAAATGGGAAGAAGTCCGATCACCAGGATTGATCCAAAAGGACCTCAAAAATGATCCTTAAACATCGACAGGACATTACATCTTCAAACCCCATCACCCTTTGCGTTTAAGTGGATGAAAAGTCGAATATTGTGGAATAATCAATTATTTCATCTAATTTCCTTCAAAAATTCTGATAAAATTAAATGGGAAGAAGTCCGATCACCAGGATTGATCCAAAAGGACCTCAAAAGTGATCCTTGAAAATCGACAGGACATTACATCTTCACACCCCATCACCCTTTGCGTTTAAGTGGATGAAAAGTCGAATATTGTGGAACAATTAGCGTTTTCAACATTTTCCATGCTTATTTTGTAGAACAAGTCGACAAGGTATAAATCAGGACTAAAGTAGCATGATCCTGCTTATTTCGTAGAAAATATTCTCAACAAATATCCCGGATTATTGCTAGGATTCTAGTCGAAAATATAAATATCGCAGGACGACCGAATTCCTTCAACTCGCCTCATATGCGGAAAACGCCTAAATGTATGTAATTCCCTGAAGGGTGGTTTGGCGCCGGGTAACAAAACCCATCTCACTGGCAATCACGAATGTATGTATGCGCATTTGCATACTGTTAGGCGTTTTAGAGAGTTTGGAAAACAACAATCCGATTATTTTACCCAAGCAACACACATGTTATATAAAAGTTACGACAGCGCAAGTTTTGGTTGTATAGAAGATTATTTTACGTTATTTCAACACAATGTTTGAATTACGTAAAATAAACTTCTATACAACCAAAACTTGCGCTGTCGTAACTCTATTATAACATGTGTGTTGCTTGGGTAGCATCAAGTTTAATTTTGATGTTATGTAAACATGTAAACTGTGATGGAGTATTACATATGTAGCATTGGTTTCTGTAGGCAAATTACTTAACTAGTCGATCCAAGGTATATTTAGCATAAAATACACAGGGTTGTCCAATGTCCGTTATGCCCGATAGGTGTCCATTTCGCCCCGTACCGTTCCTGCTAGTCCTAAAAGGCATATCAGGTATCAGAAGGCCGTCTCCAGAGGCACGTTATCCTCTATTTGAGACATTTGTGCCATCGCCATATGTTTAAGCCTATTTCATCATCTACCTGAGGAAGAATGGGACAAGGGATGGGAATTAGGAAAAAGAAGGGTGATGAAATAGGAAGGGGTGCCTTAGTAAAGGGAATGAACGCATAAGCGCAACGAGAGCTCTTAGCCCATACCACAACGGGTTTAATCAGTGCCTTGAAAAGGACGTTTTCGTTCTCGAAAAGCGTGTTTCTACGAACGGGAATCAATTTTGTAAATTGGGACAGAAATTTCCATACACCGATAAACGCCTAAAAGTATGCAGTGCCCAGTGTAATTTCATGTAGTTTAAACTTTTGTTTTTTGAATTAATTTGTTTACAAGACTGCAAAAACAACTCAATGATGAATAATGATTTTTGATAGCTAAATTCACTGAGGTTTTCACTCAGTACTCCACAAACTCACATTGATATGTAAAGTTTTGTAAAATTTCCCATGTTGAAGATTCCATCTGATATGTTCTATACGGCTTCTCTTATCATGTTGATATCCCTAAGATTGAAATCTCTAGAAAACTTTTGGGATTTGATGTGGTTTTCAGGGCACTATCAAAGTTACCGTAATGCGGGGTAACATTGATCAGAATTTTCGATCTTTCTTGAATAACACCGTTCAACACTAAATTTTGTTATGGGATGAGAAAAAAAATAACATGGTTTTGGGACCCTAGAAGTGTCATAGTGAAAGAATTTTTAAAAAATATTGGACCGGGCCTTCACAGTTTAAAACCGAAGTTTGTATGGAGAACTTGGGGTGTTCAATTGATATGCGCATTAGAACACGCTGTGCATATATTTAGGCGTTAGACAATAACGAAACCAACCCAAATACCGAAAACGCCTAAAAATATGCACGGCACGTTCTAATGCATATATCAATTGGCTTCTTTAGCGGTGTTGAGATAATTTCATATTCGGAATCTGCATGCCAAACTGAGCCGAAATCCAAATTTTCATGAATTTTGGTGCCCGGGAACCTATTTAAAAATCAGTTTGAAATTTGTATGGGAGCGATTTGTCGAATCACCCCTCGTCGCATTTTGTACTGGGCGGAGCTGTCAAACAGTTGCCCAGCTGTCAAAGGGTGATTTTGAAAAAAAAAACTTCGAAATTGATTTTAGGTACTAAAATTAAGTCCTAAAAATCTGAAAAAAATCATAGTGATTCAGAAAAATATGCTCTTTCGTATAAAACCAAAATATTAATACATACATTTATCTAAATTTAAAAACCAAATTGAACACCCCAAGTTCTCCATACAAACTTCGGTTTTAAGCTGTGAAGGCCCGGTCCAATATTTTTCAAAAATTCTTTCACTATGACATTTCTAGGGTCCCAAACGGCTTTAGGATATTTCTCCGAATTCCATTACCCCGAATTCCATTACCCCGAATGACCCATTTCCCCGAATGGCCCAATATCCAAATTATTTATCCACAAGCCTACCTCGAGATCCGCCATGGGTAGTTAACGGTACACTAAGTGCTTAATATGGTGAAACAAAAAATTCCTTCTTTGAGCATATGATGTTCTTTCTGATCTTACTACCAAAGAACTTTCATTCAAGGACATTCTACTATGCGGTCATCACTTATGAATCCTTCTTTCAAACATAGGCTATTCTTTCTAATAATTAATTTAAGCAATTTGTTGGCGTCGCAAATGTTAAAGCCGGTATCCCCAATAATCGGGACACAGAAGTATGGCAGTAACTCTGTACTGAATCAATAAAAATTGATCAAAAATTAACTGAGAACTCTTTGATGTATGTTTATTATTTGTGCAAAATTTCATTAAAATCGATGCATTACTTTTAACTGTGGATGAGAAACAAACAGACGTGGTTTTTAAGATTTTGTACAATCATCATTAATTTTCATTCGCATACTAGATGGTTCTTCTCCGCTACAATTCAAAGTTCTTTGAGGATATTTATGAAATTTCGTGAGCAGTTATGATACTTATAGAGATACTTTCTTGCAAAATTTCATCAACTTTTATCGATTGGATTAAAAGACACTGGTGTAGATAGGGGATAGTGTTAGTGAAAATGTTTCGTGTTTTTCATGTGCGATGTTTGCCCATTCATAACTTTTGAATGTCTCGGCCAATTTTCATGAAATTTTCACAGAAGGTAGTTGATTATGTGTATATTATTCCTGAAAAATTTGGTGATTATTGGTGTAGTACTTTCAGCAATACAATCGAAACAATAAGGGGTGCTCACTAATGGTTGTCTGAGGGGCTAAAATCACGGTTAGCCCCAATATATGTTTCGGCTATAAAATTGTTGATAGCACATCGATTTTTTTGAAATTTTGCCTATGCAAGGGATGTATATTGAGAGGTTCAAAATTTCAGCCATTTCTTTTGTCAAATTCAAAAGTTACAGCGCTGACAAGCTAAACCAGGGGCTGTACAAAATTCAATTGCTCGCGTTGTACTGTTTCATTGCTACAACAAAAGGTACTTCACGAATTCAATTCAAATTTTGCAGGTGAACTAAACACATCTTGAGATATTAGCAGGCAAAATTTGAGCAATTTTAATGTATATATTGCAGAGTTGCAGCCATATTTCTGTGTCCCGATTATTGCGGATACAGGCTTTATTATATTTATCAGAGATTTTTCCTTTTTTTAATCATAGGCTGTTCTTTCAAGTTATACTATTATATGGAAGAGTTACATGATCACATTAGTTTATTTCTTTCATCCATATGATCCGAAACCAATTGTTGAGTAGAGATTTTTTCCTTCTTTTGGTTATTGCCTGTTCTTTTAATCATGCTAGTCAGAGATCTGTTCAAAGGAGCTTCATATGCTTAGGTATTCTCATCGCAAAAAATAGGCATAATAAAGTTTTATCAAACAAGCTAGTTCGTTCCGGGATGAACGTCATGATTTTCCTTCGTATTGGAAAATACGAAATTTATAATTCAGAAAAAAAAATATTCGGGGTAATGGGTCATTCGGGGTAATGGAACTCGGGGTATTGTCATTCGGGGTAATGGAATTCGGGGAAATGTCATAGAGTCGATAAAGATATCAGATCACCAAATTTGACCCAGTCAACATTACTACATAAATCAGGGATGTAATCAATTTGGGACGAATTTTCATGCGTTGGAGTTTTAAATTGAATCAAAATCGACAAATGATCACTATTATTAGGATCTTCAATTGTTTTCCATGAAGACATCATGGTTAAACTATTAGAGCAAATAGATAAATCAATACACGAATGGCGAAAAGGGGGAACTGCGATCCTGGTAAATCATTTAAAATAGTTAAATTGAATACATCAATCCATTATTAACGAACCTCTACCATCAGTTCTATGACTACCCCATTGAAATCACCCAAAATATAGAAAGGAGAAGGAATTTTGTTTAACATATTTTTTATTTCGGATATGGAAAAAGATACATTTGGAGGAATAATAATAGAAAATGTTACATCATGTTTGGTAATTGAAGCAGCAACATATTCAATCTGTGACTGAATTGAAATATCCAAATATTTGAATTCAATGTTATCACGAATTCCAATTAACACTCCCCCATAGGAAATAGAACGATTTTTCCTTATAATTTTGATAAGCGGAATACGCAAAAAGTTAGATTCAATCAACCATGTTTCATTTAGGCAGAATATGTCTATATTCAAATTTAATAAAAGTGCCTTGAGTCTATCAATTTTATTTATGATGCTACGACAATTCCACTGTAAAATATTACTTTGGGGGAAGTAGTAAGGGGAGGAAAATTGTTATCAAAAGATGTTGATGGTTGAGGGTTGAAATTTTCATTATTACTATTGGATAACAAATTGGTTCTCTTTCTTTTATTTGGAGGTTTATAACTGATCTGGCCAGAGTCATCCTTTAAATGATCATCATCATAATCAGCTAATGATTCATAAACATAAGAAGTAGTAAAATCACCCGAGGCTTTTAAAATTTCAGAATAGGAGATGCGGCTGTCGAGTCAAGTACAAGACACTGAAGACGACCTTACAGTTGAGGTCGAAATACGTATCTGTCAAAGGATGCAAATTGTTAGTGGAATTCAAAGGAACAGTACTTAACGAAAATTTTTCAGTTCAAGCACCTAAACGTTGAATGGTACTGCGTGGACCTACGTATTACTCCAATGAATGTGTAGCCTAGTCACTCGGTGTTTTTCTGTTCTCGCTTTTTCTATTCTACCGTACACGGATTCTACTTCCAAATGCGAAAAAAAGTACTCATCATATCTCGTAATCAGTTAACCTTTTCAATAGTCGCTGAAATATAGTAATCCAAAACTCATGAAGTGGGCCCTTTCCATGATACGGCAATTTAAACTTGTTTATTTTTATCAAAAATAAGTGTTATTGTAGAAGGTGCTTTAGGATTTTCAATTTTTAAACGCTTATTCTGAAAATTATCATTTTTGGAGTTGTGCCCCTATTGCAGGAAAGCGACGATTTCGTCCCATTCGTTGCCAAACTTATCCGTGAAAAAATGCATATTGAGAACACAAGACTATGTTTTGCGTGGTAAATTACAATAACGTTGTGTAACGTGTGATAAGATTCTGAGAGATTTGATGCCATGCTTGATGCAATACATTTCTGTCTGAGCTAATTTTGGTGCGAATTTACCGCCAAGGTACAGAATACAGCTTGTAAAACGTCATCGTCTTTCGGAGCAACAGTGGCAATCACCAATCAAATCTTCAACTGGGGAATGCGTTTATTTCGTGGCCAGGCAGTTTACCCGACGAGAAGTACGGCTACAGGTAGGTGATGGGCAAAAGAGGTGTCGGATCGACAGGAACCAGCACAGCAGCGGTCAAGTAATATTCCATGTTCTTTGAACTCGTTCTCTGGCGGACTCTGTATCCGTACTTCTGTTGAACGGTGTTTTTGTTTTTGCCTGCTTTGGGTTACCCGAGCCAGTTTGAATGATACCCCCGAAAACAGCAAAGAGGGTAAACAAATAAATAAATTATCGAACGGAACGACGCGCTTCTTTTTCTCTCGGTCGCCGCCGTTTTCGGGTTGACGATCGGTTACGAGCCGGTTGAGTATGTGCAACAAAAAAGGCGGTCAACAGTTGGGGCCTACTGAAAAATCTTTGCTGAGATGTGATTTCGTGGGTAAATAGTGGATCGTGGGTGGATGTACGTTCAATGAGAGATGGAAGAAATTGAATTGGCGCGTGGGAAGGGCGAAGTATTCGTCACTTAAAAGAATGCGATTGTTGAGTTATTGAACGTCACTGTTATAGACTGACATAGTGACGTTGCGTTCCACTTTAGGAATATTTTACTTCTTAGCTGAGGACTTTAGTGAATATTAACTAAAAACATTTTTGTTCGACTTGTTATTTTTTGTCCACGTATCAAATGGTGAACACAAAATTCTTCAAGGAAATTGCAAGTAGCACCAGGGCTTGGCTAAACAAATGCTTACCACTGTATATTGCAGGTCTGACTGAAAGGTACCTGAAAGGTACCAGAGAGGTACTGAAGAAAACTTTTTTTGCTCATTTAAATAGTTCTGATCCTTGAATTTCAAATGATACAAATAAAATAATGATATACATATACCCTCGGCACGGTAAAGGCTGGGTATGCTGCTCAATTCAGATCCCATTGTGACCCACTAGCCTCTGCTCAGCAACTCCTATCCCTACCTCCTCATGATATCGGCCGGAAACTATGAGCAACCTTAGGAAAGATCGGGTAACCACAGAACTTTGGTCCACAGAACTTGGTCGTAGGCTGACAAGGAAGGGGGGGTTGCTTCGGAAAACCTGAGTGTCTGCTCTCCAGGAGGAGCGGCTCACAACTGTGCACTATGGTCCTCCGGAAAGTAGGGGGTTGGTGTCAGGTCCTACAAGCCAGCCGTAATAAACCTTTGTAACGGAAAATCAGCAACAGAATAATACGAACCGAGACCAACGGCAACGACCCCAGCGAACGAATAGGATTTGCGATTGGAAACTCGGTACGTGGAACTGCCGATCTCTCAACTTCATTGGGAGCTCCCGCAAACTCACCGATCTACTGAAGGACAGCGGGTTCGGCATCGTAACGCTGCAGGAGGTGTTTTGGACACGATCCATGGTGCGAACGTTTAGAGGTAATCATACTGTCTACCAGAGCTGCGGCAATACACGCGAGCTGGGAACAGCTTTCATCGTGATGGGTGATATGCAGAGGCGCGTGATCGATTGGTGGCCGATCGACGTAAGAATGTGCAGGTTGAGGATCAAGGGCCGATTCTTCAACTTCAGCATAATAAACGTGCACAGCCCACACTCCGGAAGCACTGATGATGGCAAGGACGCATTTTACGCGCAGCTCGAACGCGAGTACGATCGCTGCCCAAGCCACGACGTCATAGAAGATTTAAATGCTCAGGTAGGCCAGGAGGAGGAATTCAGACCGACGATTGGTAAGTTCAGCGCCCACCAGCAGACGAACGAAAACGGCCTACGACTCATTGATTTCACCGCCTCCAAAAATATGGCCATACGTAGCACCTTTTATCAACACAGCCTCCCTGTGAAAGCAGCCATCAAGGACGCAGCCGAGAGCACCATCGGGTACGTTGAACGGAATCGACGGAACGAAAGGTTCGACGAAGAGGGTAGAACGGTTTTGGAGGAGAAGAACGCAGCAAGGGCGGTAATGCTGCAGCAAGGAACCCGACAGAACGTGGAACGTTACAAACAGAAGCGGAAACAGCAGATTCGCCTCTTTCGGGAGAAAAAGCGCCGCCTGGAAGAAGCGGAGTGCGAAGAAATGGAACTGCTGTGCCGTTCCAAAGAAACACGGAAGTTCTATCAGAAGCTCAACGCATCCCGCAACGGCTTCGTGCCGCGAGCCGAAATATGCAGGGATACGGAGGCCTCTTGACGGACGGACGTGGAAAGGTGGAAGCAGCACTGCGATCAGCACGACGACATCAGTGCAGCGGAGGATGGAAATGAACTAACTCCCACGCTGAGGGAAGTTAAGGATGCCATTCACCAGCTCTAAACAAACAAAGTAGCTGATAAGGATGGTATTGCTGCTGAACTCATCAAGATGGGCCCAGAAAAAATGGCCATCTGTCTGCATCGGCTGATAGTCAGGATCTGGGAAACCGAACAGCTACCGGAGGAGTGGAAGGAAGGGGTAATCTGCCCCATTCACAAGAAAAGCGACCATTTGGAATGTGAGAACTTCAGGGCGATCACTATTTTTAATGCTACCTACAAAGTGCTATCCCAGATCATCTCCCGTCGTCTGTAACCTAAAACGAATGAGTTCGTAGGAAGTTATCAAGCTGGCTTCATCGACGGCCGGTCGACAACGGACAAGATCTTCACCGTACGGTAAATCCTCCAGAAATGCCGTGAATACTAGGTCCTAATGCATCACTTGTTCATCGACTTCAATGTGGCATTCGACAGTATCGACCGCGCAGAGCTATGGAAAATCATGGACGAAAACGGCTTTCCTGGGAACTTGACTAGACTGATTAAAGCAACGATGGACGGTGTGTAAAACTTCGTAAGGGTTTCGGGTGAACTATCCAGTTCAATCGAATCTCGCCGGGGACTGCGATGGACTCTCATGCCTACTCCCAAGTAACACACATGTTATATAAAAGTTACGACAGCGCAAGTTTTGGTTGTATATAAGTTTATTTTACGTTATTTCAACACAATGTTAGAATTACGTAAAATAAACTTCTATACAACCAAAACTTGCGCTGTCGTAACTTTTATATAACATGTGTGTTACTTGGGCTCTTCAAAATCGCTCTGGAAGGTGTGATGCGACGAGCCGGGCTCAACAGTCGTGGAACAATTTTCACTAAATCCTGTCAATTTGTGTGCTTTGCGGACGACATGGACATTACCGCCAGGACATTTGGAACGGTGGCATAGCTGTACACCCACCTGAAACGCAAAGCCGCAAAGTTCGGACTAGTGGTGAATGCCTCAAAAACAAAGTACATGCTGGTAGGCGGAACCGAGCACGACCGGATCTGTCTGGGTAGTAATGTTACGATAGACGGGGATACTTTCGAGGTGGTGGAGGAATTCGTCTACTTCGGATCCTTACTGACGGCTGACAACAAAGTGAGCCGTGAAGGGCTCCAGAAGAAACTGCGGTCGAAAAAGATTCACCCACGCACCAAATGCACCATGTACAAAATGCTGATAAGACCGGTAATCCTCTACGGGCACGAGACATGGACCATGCTCGAGGAGGACCTACAAGCACTCGGAGTTTTCGAGCGACGCGTGCTAAAGACGATCTTCGGCGGTGTGCAGGGGAACGGTGTGCGGCCGAGAAGGATGAATCACGAGCTCGCTATACTTAACGGCGCACCCAGCATCCAGAAGGTGGTCAAAGCCGGAAGAATAAGATGGGCAGGGTATGTTGCAAGAATGTCGGAAAACAGCCCTGCAACGCTGGTGTTTGCTACTGATCAGGTTGGCACAAGAAGGCGTGGAGCGCAGAGAGCACGATGGGCGGACCAGGTTGAGCGTGACCTGGCGAGCATTGGGCGCGACCGAGGATGGAGAGCGGCAGCCACAAACCGAGTATTGTGGCGTACTTTTGTTGATTATGTCTTGTTGTGTTATGATGTTGAACAAATATCCGTCAGCATCTACAGCGGCTAAGCCATTTGCCGTCATCGCCACCGAGGACGTCCAATCGAACGTCGTCAGAGCGAGCCGTCTTCGACGACAACGGCCGGGAACTGTCAGGAAGCACCTGAGATCATCGAAACGCCGCACCGCTACAAAAAACCTGCGCAGGTACGTGGAAACTCTGTTCATGACTATGATTCGTTTCCCATAGTGTTTTAGCTCCCCGTTACAAGTTCAACCCGAATAAGTTCTTTACTGTAAATAAATGTAATTGCTGAATTTGAAGTTCTGAGAGTAGTCAGTCGATTCCGTTTTGGGCATTTCCTTGAAAAATTCACCACTTTTACGTTAATTTTTTTTTTGCTGAGGCGCCAAGATCGACATAGGTGCACGGATCAAGAAGGCGAGAGCTGCTTTTGCGAGTTGTTTGAAAAAAAAGTCGACGCACCAAAATCCGAATTTTCAACTCGAACGTGAAATCTGTGCTGGCGTTCAGTGAAACTTGGTGTGTATCAGTGGAGAACATTTAACGGCTGCAGGTCTTTATCAATAGATGCCTGCGGTATATAATTCGTGCATGGTTGGCCTCACATCTAGATCTCCAACGTCGTTGTCATCAAAAGCCGATAGCGACAGAAATTCGAGAGCGAAAGTGGAGGTGGGTCGGCAACACTCTAGGCAGGAGCGGAAACGAAATCTGCAAGCAAGCGTTAGATTGGAACCCAGCAGGACATCAAAAAAGAGGCAGACCCAGAGACTCATGGCGGCGCAGCCTCAACAACGAAATATAGCAAGTCGACAGAAATTCAACAGGTCGAGGTGATTTCGGGCAATCGCCCAGGATGGAGATCTTTCAATTCGGCGCTCTGCACCACCCCCAAGCAACACACATGTTATATGAAGGTTACGACAGCGCAAGTTTTGGTTGTATAGAAGTTTATTTTACGTTATTTCAACACAGTGTTAGAATAACGTCAAATAAACTTCTATACAACCAAAATTTGCGCTGTCGTAACTCTATTATAACATGTGTGTTGCTTGGGCCGGTACCTCAAGACTGAAAGTAAGTACGTACTAGTTATTCGAAATCCTTTTGTGCCAGACAGAGCCATCGATCAACGATCGGAACATTCTGTCTCTTGACGATCTAATATTGTAATATCTGTTTCAGAAATTTTCTTTTCCGATACTGAAAATTACTAGATCATGGTACAGTCTTCAGTGATTGAATGCATTTGAATTGTTGTTGTTAAAACTTGTTTCAATTTTAACTGAGCGCCACGGTATATAAATATAAAAAAGACAATTCAACGCAGTGCTTGCTAACTTATTTCTAAACTCCAGGTTTTGTGGATAGCTCTAGTAAGCATACAGCTTAAATTCAGCTTGAAAAAGAACGGTATAACGATAAACCAGTTCAGATTAGACGAATTCTGCCAAGGCAATCAGTGTGTTGCAAAACGACGATGTGACAGTTTCTTTTTCAACCTCTGCGCTTTTGGTTCCAATTTAAATCCCGCAGCTAATTTCAACACTTGCCCACGTGCAATCCAACCGGCTCGTCCAAGAAAGAATGAATTATTGCCCAGATATAACTTATACTGCTGCTTCGGCTGCCGCAAACACAATGCGATTTGTTACTCTTCCTCTGTCTCTCTGTCGCTCCTCAGAGGGCCATTCCGGCGTGCATCCCTTCGTTACGGAAATATGGTGCACTTATTCCTTTCGGGGGTATTCTTTTTGGGATTCCTTTTATGGGTGGATGCAAAAAAAGAAGGAAGAAAAAATCAATCCAGACATTGCTTCATTTGGGTATCGAATGGACTTTGGCGCCAGTGTCACTGCGGGAGTGTTGCTCTTTGCAGTTTTTTTTTTTCGTTTGCAGTTTTGATACTTTCTCAGTCATTGTTCTGTCGAAGGCAAGAACAGCCCTCTAGTCCCGATCCCGGGAAAGGTTCGGAGAAGGAGAAACAAATTCCTCCTTACCCGTTTTCCAGTTTTGGGTTCGACGGCGTGCAATCAGCAAATTTTTCATCTTTGCTTGCCTTGCATTTTGGGAAGCAATGCAGATGGAGAGGGAAGGTCATTGCATCCGGTTGGCTTTGTAACAATATTGTGACCTTTTTACTTATGGGTCAGGAAAAAAACTTGTTTCAAGTTTTACTACTGCTGTTGGATGACATTGATGATTATTTTAGTGTTTACGAGATAGTTGTCTTTGAATTATATGTCCCACTAATATTGTGCTAGTATTTTTAACAATTTCATCACAAAATGAGTTACATTTTATTTATTGTTATCATCGTCTTAAATTTAAAATAAATTCCTTAGACTGTATCTTATTTTATGCCCTTGATCTTATTTTTGAATACAAATTTAGATGTATTGAAATCAAACAAAGTACACACAGTATTAAAAGCACTGAAATATTTGTCCAGAGGGTTATTAAAGCCGTAGCTAGTCCTATCTAACATACAGAAGGTCAGGGTGGTGCTTTGCTGAACAGAAGCCAACCAACACCTCCTACCTGATGACGTGACCCTGATGACGTGACCCGTCCACCGTAGCCTCCCGATTATCGCGGTATAGACGATGATTAGTTCTCTCAGCAGCTGATGCGGCTCTTGGTTCATTCGCCTTCTCCAAGTCCCGTCTTCTATCTGCACTCCGCCGTAGATGGAACGCAACACCTTCAGTTCGAAAACTCCAAGGCGCGTTGGTCCTCTGCTCGTAGGGTCCATGTTTCGTACCCATAGAGGACGACCGGTCTAATCAGCGTTTTGTATCATGTACTGATTTATCGACCGTATTCTATAATTAACTTGATGATTTTGTGGCTATATCGGTCTCTTTCTACTCATAAGTATAAGGGAGTAGAGATCAAAGTGGATAATGAAATGATAGATATGATAGAATTCGCTAGGTAGCGAACAAGTGTGAAAATTTTATAGAAGGTGAAATTAGGCAAGTAGGCCATGTATTGAACGAATACATCGAAAAAGCTACCGATCGATAGAATTTGTGATGAAAACAGAACAATACATTAGGCAGTCGAGTGCCTGAAACTTTTGCCAGTCTTGGTAAGGTGGTATGAACTACCAACCAAGCCGATCTGTTTAAAAGCACAGGTCGCACGGCAGAAGTTTCACGCATTCGATGTATTCGTTCAATACATGGTGTTGCGACGCCGTGGTAAGTCTAAGAGAGACATTGAACAGGCCTAGTTGTGAATACCGCTTGTCGCAGCATAAAGCAACCGAACGCAGTAGTAGTGGTAGGTAAAGGGTTGAGAAAGAGTGAAACGTAAACAGAAAGGAAAAATAAAATTGAGTGAAAATAGTGCCAGTGCGATAAATCGTTGTCTAGCAGAATATTTGTTTTAAACTGCAGCACTATTCGCAGACTATATAGTGAGTTAGAAGGTCAGTGGTGAAACGCTTCAGAATCTCGTGGGTAAGCAATCAAAACAAAGCATAGTGCAGAAGCAGTAATATTTAACAAAACCCTTTCCCAGCAACGGTATGAATTGAATCAATACGCGCCAGAAGCCGGCAACCAAAATAGGGGAGAAAGGTCAGTTTCGTACACCGTAAGTAGATATTTAGAGAAATCAAAAAGTAGACTTGCCATAAACATTTATGTGAAAATTTTCATTCCTGTTAGGGTAAAGTCGCCAAATATCGACACAGGTTAAATCGGAGAAGAAGTTGGGACGGAAACCACTTCTTGTAAGTATTAAGTTTAGTTTAGTTTATAGATATTGTGTTAATACATGAAATAAATTTCAGTTTTAAGCATTGCTGAAAAACAATCGGCTGCTGTGAAAATTCTGGTTTCCCTCTCGGGAACACATGGCCTACTTGCCTAATTTCACCTTCTATAAAATTTTCACACTTGTTCGCTACCTAGCGAATTCTATCATATCTATCATTTCATTATCCACTTTGATCTCTACTCCCTTATACTTATGAGTAGAAAGAGACCGATATAGCCACAAAATCATCAAGTTAATTATAGAATACGGTCGATAAATCAGTACAGTGACCCCACAATTTATGAATCGGCAAAAATGACCACAGTTTATGGATCACTCCATTTGATCAACATGGTGATTCATAAATAGTTTACAAAAATTAAGGTGATTCATCGGTGTGGGGTCACTGTACATGATATGAAAAGTTTGGCTCAAAAAGAAAAGTGTTCTATCCTATAAGATCGAAAAAGCTAATAGGAAGAACACGCCGCGATATAGACATACCTCTATGAACGGAGTGCGAATTCCGAAAAAGCTACCGATCGATAGAATTTGTGATGAAAACAGAACAATACATTAGGCAGTCGAGTGCCTGAAACTTTTGCCAGTCTTGGTAAGGTGGTATGAACTACCAACCAAGCCGATCTGTTTAAAAGCACAGGTCGCACGGCAGAAGTTTCACGCATTCGATGTATTCGTTCAATACATGGCCTACTTGCCTAATTTCACCTTCTATAAAATTTTCACACTTGTTCGCTACCTAGCGAATTCTATCATATCTATCATTTCGTTATCCACTTTGATCTCTACTCCCTTATACTTATGAGTAGAAAGAGACCGATATAGCCACAAAATCATCAGCGTTTTGTAGATGGTTAACTTCGTGTTACGGCGAACCTTATTCGAGTTCTGCGGAGTCCAAAGTAAGCACGATTTCCTGCCACAATGCGCCTCTGAATTTCTCTGCTGGTGTCGTTGTCGGCGGTCACCAGTGAGCCCAAGTACACGAGTTCTTCAACCGCCTTGATTTCATCACCGTCGATATAAATTCGGGGTGGCGGCTTCGGTGATTCCTTCCTGGATCCCTTTGCCATCATGTACTTTGTCTTCGACACATTAATGACTAATCCGATTCGCCTGGCTTCACTCTTAAGTCGGATGTACGTTTCCGCCATCGTCTCAAATTTACGAGCAATAATATCAATATCATCGGCGAAACCAAGCAGCTGAATCTTCCCACTCGTGTTTATCCCCGCTCTTCTTATTACACCCTCTAAAGCAATGTTGAACAGCAAGCACGAAAGACCACCACCTTGCCGTAACCCTCTGCGAGATTCGAAGGGACTCGAGAGTGTCCCTGATACTCGAACTATGTACATCACTCGATCCATCGTCGCCTTGATTAATCGTATCAGTTTATCCGGGAATCCGTATTCGTACATAATCTGCCATAGTTGTTCTCGATCGATTTTATCATATGCCGATTTGAAATCGATGAACAAGTGATGTGTGGGCACGTTGTATTCGCGGTATTTCTGCAACACCTGGCGAACATCTGGTTCGTTGTAGCGCGTTCACCCATGAATCCAGTTCGATATTGCCCTACGAACTCTCTTGCAATCGGTGATAGACGGTGGCATACAATTTGAAAGAGTACCTTGTATGCAGCACTCACACTGATCGCGCGTAGTTCCCGCAAATCAACTTATCGCCCTTTTTGTAGATGAGACACACGATACCTTCCATCCATTCCTCCGGTAATACTTCCTTGGTAATGACCCAGTGTAGTGCTCTCACCAGTGCTTCTCCGTGTTTTAGTAACTCGCTTGGTAGTCGATCTGCTCCAGCGGCCTCCTCCTCAATCTCTTGTTGGTCAGGGGCCGGAAGTCTTTCGTCCTGTGCACATATTCCTAGATCTGTTACCACACGCCACCTTCGGTACTTGCAACGTCGCCATTGAGGTGCTCATCGTAATGCTACCGCCACCTCTCGACCACCTCACGCTCGCTCGTGAGAATATTCCCGTGATTATGTCGGCTTGTGGCACGAAGCCTCTGCGCGAGCGGTTCAGCTTCTCGTAGAACTTTCGTGTGTCCTTAGCGCGGTACAGCTCTTCCATCGCTTCGCGATCTCGTTCTTCCTGCTGGCGCTTCTTCATCCGGAAGACTGAGTTCTGCCTGTTCCGCGCCTGTTTGTAACGTGCCTCATTCGCTCTCGTACGGTGTTGCAGCATTCTCGCCGATACTGCATTCTTCTCGTTATTCAACTGTTCACATTCGCCGTCGTACCAGTCGTTTCTGTGATTCGGAGTCGCGAAGCCTAGTGCTGTAGCCGAGGTACTACCTATGGCGGATCGGATGTCCCTCTAGCCATCTTCAAGTGTAGCTGCGACAGGATGCTTGGATTGCTCAAAAAAAAAACTTTTATTAAAGTGCGTCTTTTCGATTAACCCTCCCTGAAAAAATCAGTCGCATCAAAAAAAGTTACACGAGCGGTCGCATCGTGTACTCAGTACACGGCATACGCTTTCAATTATGGTTTATATGCTTTACTAGATACAATGTTGGTGTCTCCAGCAAAAAAGTCCAACTGGATAATGCGCGTCTGATAGTGGACATTGTAACGTTTTACGTTTTTCAGAGTTAAAATTTTAGAAATTTAGTAATCTTTTGACGTTTTTATCTTTTCAAGTAAAATCACTTGAATTCGAATTAGATTGAGCTCAGTTAGAAATTATTAGTCGATAAAGGTTTGTGTCTAAACTAAGTCAATGTTGCACTTGACGTCACCCAATATGGTCTATGTGTAGTGATTTGTAACATTTGTAATGTTTTATTCGTGAGTTGTAAATCGAGTTACCGAAGGCGCGAACTCTATGTCGCCATTTCAAACTCAATTTTGGGCGCAATATTTATTGAAAATAATAGGCTCATTATTAGAGCAGGTTTCTTAGCTTTAGGAAAACTTAGACTCGGGCATTTCGCTTCCACAACGGCTGGTATTCAGAAGTTTCGCGAGTTGTTCCAAATTTAGTATTTTTTGCATATAATTTCTATTAGTGAACCTAGTAGTTATAAACGTTTACAGAAAAGTGTAACGTTCGAAGTCGGTGCAGCCGACATTCGCGGATTTCTGATTTAGTGATTATTTAGTACTCAAAAAGCGCTTGGCGCTTTTTGGGTACGGGCTGGAGTTTCGTCGTGCGTCGACCGAAGTCGACTAACAGTGTCCCCGGTGGTATTTTGGACCGCCATTTCGTCCGAGGACGATCTACGTGAGTCCGTGCAATCGTCAAGGCCCGCCCTAAGGGCAGTCAAACGGGAGTGAGTGAGGTCGCCTAATCCAAGTGAAGCGAAGCCAACCCGGGGGTCGCCAATAGCCCACCGGAATAGGATCCAACCCGTTACAACCCGGATCCATAACGAGAGCGCGGTCCCCGCGCGTCGCCAATTATCGTGCGAAGGACCGAAACCCGAACTGATAGTTGGGAGTCCTCTTAACCCCGCTCGGCCTAGTAGGAATCTTAGTACGCGAAGCCGGGTCGTTGGGAAGAGTGGGCTTCCCTCTTGAAGGAAAGGTCGATTCCGGACGTTCTCGTCACTAAAATCGGAGGCCATCCGTCCAGCCGCCACTCACCCCGCAGCTCTAACTTCGGCCATACCCGCACGGACTCCATCGCTGTACGCCAACACTGCAGCGACGGCGGGTCAATCCTTTCGCCGCCATCGCAACGAAGGTACCCACCGCCATCGTCAAGGTTCACGCCATCGAGCCGTGACGAACAACAGCATCGAGTCGACGAAGAAAAACCCTGCGCAGGTATGTGTTAGACTGTAGACATGGCCATGATCTAGTGTTTCCAAGAATTCCCCAAATCGTGTGAAACCCAACCAAAACGTCCAACCCGAAATAAAGATCGAGATTGTTTAATGTTTGAAGATCGAGTAGTTTTTCGTTTTTTCAGTTACGTTACCGTTTAGTGCAAGTTGGACGAAGTTCGCTCCAATTGCCAGTACCATTCCGTTTTCGTTACTACTGGAATCTTCGCTCTGTTTTAAACTTCTCTCGTGGTGTTAAGTGGGTTGAGCGAGTCTAAGTAGGGATTCACGTTCTTTTGGGATTTTTCAGATTAAAGATTGCGTTTTTAATTGATTTTGAGGCAGCGACCGTTCGAGAACCCCTGAGGTGGGAAGACTCAATATTAGTCGGGCAAAATTAAAATTGACCGGTGGTCTCTCGTACCCCGAGAGTGGCGCATAAGCCATCGGTTTAGTTCAAAAACCTCGAGCAGATTCGCCGAACGGTTACAGTGGCGCCCAACGTCAAAAGTTTACGTTCTCAGTCAGTTGGATTAAAAGTACAGGAATAAACTCCACTTTAGTGGTTTCATTATTTGAATTTAACGTTTATTTGAATTTAGTTTTTCTTTGTTGAATTGGATAGTTTTAAGGAATTTGAATTGTTTTTTTTTTTTTGTTGGAGTTGTTTTGAAAAGTTGAATTGAAGTGTTTGAACTATTTTTTTCTAGGTTTAAATATTTTGAATTTGAAATTTTAGGCTAAGCGTGTTGAATTTTTTTTGAGTTTTAGGTTAAGTTGATTTGCATTACAGTTTTTAGGTTAGGTTTTTATTTTGAATTTGTTTAAAGTTATTTGGAATTTGTTAAATTTTGCTTTGGATTTGATTTTGAATTGGTGATCGATAGTTTGCGCTGGAAGTAGCAGGAATGAAGTTGCATTATTCTTTGCCGACGGCTGATCATCTTTTAGAAGATGAGGTCGATTATGAACTGCGACTTAGGAAAATGAGACCAGATAAAAGGGAAAGTTTAGAGGACAAGCGGCGCTTGTTACGGAGACTAGTAAATGAAGATAGAAAGCTTAAAGTGTCTTATGCCCCTATTGTGAATATTATGGAAGATAACTTGCGAATTGAAAAGAAGATAGCAGAGCTGGATGAAATGTTGAGTAAGAAGATAGATTACGCGACGGTTTCAAGACTTCGGCATTATTTGACCAGGGCTGCTAGGGCAGCGACAACGGATGATGTTGAAGTACAGGTGAAAGAGGATCTTTATAGTCGTATTCAGGAAATATTTAAAAAGTACAAAATAAAAATCAAGAATCCGGAAAGTGAATCAGAAGAAGATCAGGATAAGACAGATCAGAAAGATAAAACCGAACAAGAAAGGGAAGAACAGGAGCGGGGAGAGAAGGAGAATAAGGATCGCGAATGGAAAGAACAGGAGCAAAATGAGAATGAAAAAAGCGAACCTGGAAAGAAATTATTAGAGCAAAAACAGAGAGAGAAAGAAGATCGTGACATTGAGGAGCAGACAAGAATGAATAAAATGAAGAAGGAGCAAAACAAGGGAGGAAAGGTGAAGAGTCATGGAAATAAATCCGAACTTGAGTTGGAAAGAGAAACCAACGATGAGAGTAATGATGAGAAACTACAAGGAGCGGTACGAAAGGATAGGCAGAGGTTTGAGGAATACTTCTCTGAAAAAGATCGAGTTCGGAGAAACAGTAGCGACAGAAAGGTTTCGTTGTATTCAGTAGCGGGAAAAGTAGTCGAGAGATACTCTGAAAACAGGCGAAGCGACGAGCATCGCAATGAAAATAGGAAAGAATACTACAACGAAACGGAGAGGAAGAGAACTTGTAGAGAGCAGGAGAAACGCGTGAAAGGCGATAGACGAAGTAGTTCGGAAGATGATCATCGCCGTTATCGAGAGGAAAGAGATCATCTAGAAAGACATTGGAGAAGAAAGGATGAAAGGAGAAGTCCGAGCCATAGGAGGTCGTGTAGAAGGTCTAACAGAAGAAGATCAAGCAGTCCTGAGGATCGTCATAGAGGAAATAGAAGGGAGCATCACAATAGCAGGGACAGATACTATTCAGATAGCGAAAGTGATAAAGAAAGACGTCAAAGATATCGAGGAAGCCGAAGGAGTCGGAGATATTCTTCATCCAGTAGAAGCCCCAGCATAGAAAGAGCCAAGTACAGAAGATCAAGGGTTCAAAACTGGGAACTGAACTTCTCTGGTGATGGTCGATCCATTCAGGTGGAGGATTTTTTAACACGAGTGAAGAAATTAGCTCGCCATGAAGGAGTAACCGAAAAGGAACTTCTAATGAACATTCACCATCGCTTAAAGGGCGAAGCATATGATTGGTGGTTCACCAAAGAAGATCGGTTTACTTCATGGAGGAAATTTGAAGGAGAAATCAGGTTTAGATACGGGAATCCAAACAGGGATAGAGGCATCCGAGGACAAATTAGGGAACTCAAGCAGAGACGTGGAGAGTCATTTATCGCATACGTCACTGAGGTTGAAAAACTGAATCAGTGTTTGGAAAGACCTTTCTCGTATAGAACACTGTTCGAATTGATATGGGAGAATATGCGTCCCCATTACAGATCGAAGCTTTCCGTGATCGATATTGAGGATCTAGACCATTTGATCGAGATCAACCATAAAATTGATGCCAACGATCAATCACTGTACAGGACAGGTCAAGTTTCGAGACCAGAGATTCACCATCTGGAGGCAGAAGAGGATTCTGATGACTGCTATTCTGAGGAGGAGGACACACCTGTCTGCGTGATTCAAAATAGGCAACAGCAACCAGAAAGTAAACCTCAACAGTTGGAGAAAGGAAGTAAGCAACCAACAGGGTTCAGGCCTCAGCCACAACCGAGGAATAATTCTCTACAGCAGAACATGACTAATCGACAACAACCACGATTCCAAAATCCGAGATACAAATGTTGGAATTGCCTCAAAGAAGGTCACAGTTGGAAGGAATGTAGGGAACCTAAGAGGGTATTTTGCTATGCGTGTGGAAATATGGGTCGTACCACAAGAACCTGCGAAAACAACCATCCAGTAATGGCACCACAGACCCAGCATCGTCCAACAAACTAGATGCGAGATATTCACCAGGGAATCAACATATGTCGCAAAAGAAAGTGATTCCCAAACAAGGAGGGACAGATAACATTACATCACCCATCTTACAAGTTAGGGTGAACCCAATTGCCTGCACTCATATAAAAGTAAATATTCTAGGAACAGACGTATTGGCCCTTCTAGATTCAGGAGCTGGAATCAGCGTAATCAGCGAGCTGAACCTGATAGAATCCCATGGATTCAAAATTTTGAAATCAAACATAAAAGTCTGTACGGCAGACGATACGGTGCATACGAGCCTCGGATACGTTAATATACCGTTTACCCTTGGGGATGAAACTAGAGTCATCGCGACGCTAGTAGTTCCGGAAATCAAAAAACCGTTAATTTTGGGAATGGATTTTTGGCAAGCTTTCCAAATCAAACCCATGCTATCCAGGCAGAATAAACTGAGAGAGTTGGACCTTACTTGGACTTCCAATTTAACAGGGGAAACTGTAATCAACCATCTGAAAATCGAAAAAGATGTACTGCCGGTCGGGAAACAACCAATATCATTTTCGGTTCATTTCATGGAGAAGTCTGAAGAAGCGGAGGAACTTGTGATCAAATCACGCCCGGAAGAGGACGATTCGTTAGACGTGCCCACCCTAGATCTACCAAAAGACCCAGGAAAATTTATAGAAAACGTGGAAACTGAGCATGAACTCTCAGAACCGGACAGGGAAAGGCTAAAACAAGTATTGAAACGATTTGCCTGCACGAGCGAGAATCAATTAGGAAGGACAACATTGCTTGAGCACCACATTGAGTTAGTGGAAGGAACAAATCTCAAGGATCTTCCAATGTATCGGTACGCACCGAAAATATGGGACAAAATAGAAGCTGAGTTGGAGAGGTGGAAGGAGCTAAATGTGATTGAGGAATGTGTGGCAGAATACGCTAATCCATTGGTCCCAGTAAGGAAAGCCAACGGCAAGATTAGGGTTTGCCTCGACTCTCGTCGAATCAACTCAATCACCAAAAAGGACGCGTATCCGATGAGAAACATGTCAGAGATTTTTCACCGTTTGAAAAAGGCGAAATATTTTAGCGTCATAGACCTCAAAGACGCCTACTTTCAAATTCCCCTCAACGAAAAGTCAAGGGACTACACAGCTTTTAGAACTCCTAAAGGGTTGTTCCGATTTAAAGTAGTACCGTTTGGGTTGAAGAACGCACCCTTTACCATGAATCGCCTCATGAATCGTGCCTTTGGGTTCGACTTAGAGCCCAAAGTGTTTACATATCTGGACGATATTATTATAGCAACCGAAACTCTTGAAGAGCATTTTAGGTTGTTGGAAGAGGTGGCGAAGCGGTTGAGAAACGCTGGTCTAACCATTTCGGTGGAGAAGAGTAGGTTTTGCAGGAAGCAGGTGAAATATCTGGGATACCTTTTGACCGAAAACGGACTCACCATCGACAGTGCAAAACTTGAGCCGATATTGAATTACCCACAACCTAAAACCGTTCGAGAAGTTCGAAGACTATTAGGTTTGATGGGTTTCTATCAAAAATTCATTCCGCGTTACAGTCATCTCACGGCCCCCATAACTGACTTACTGAAAAAAGGTCGAAAGTTCAAATGGTCCGATCAAGCCCAAGAAGCGTTGGCCCAATTGAAAACAGTTTTAACATCAGCTCCGGTCTTGTCCAATCCAGATTACTCGAGACCTTTCATCATTGAGACAGACGCATCTCAGTTAGCGGTTGGAGCCGCATTACTTCAAGAATTCGATGAGGGGAGGCGCATCATCGGATACTATAGTAAAAAGTTGTCCAGTACACAGAGAAAATACTCCGCGACCGAAAAGGAATGCCTTGGAGTACTGCTAGCAGTAGAAAACTTCAGGCACTATGTGGAAGGGACCACCTTCAGAGTAATAACGGACGCCAAAAGCATCACATGGCTCTTCTCGATTTCTGCAGCTAATGCCAATTCACGCTTGTTGCGATGGGCATTAAAACTTCAGTCGTACGACTTCGTATTGCAGTACAGAAAAGGCAAAGATAATATTCTAGCTGACTGCCTTTCGAGAATTGAAGCGATCGATGCGAATGACACAGTGTACACTGAGTTGAAGGATTCAATCAGAATGTATCTCGGAAGATATAAGGATTTTATGATCTCAGGCGATAAAATCTTTAAATACACTGAAAACCCAGGGAAAATCAGTGATAAACGCTTCAATTGGAAATACTACCCCCCAGAAAACGATCGACAAAAGATTATTCGCATGACACATGACCCAGCCCATTTAGGCTACGATAAAACATTAAACACGCTAAAGGAAAAGTACTTTTGGCCCAGGATGGCAACAGATACAAAAGAGTACTGCAAGTGTTGTGTCCAGTGTAAGAAAGCTAAAGCAGTTAACATTAATAGCACACCCCCAATGGGATCACAGAAAAAATACTGCGACCACCCTTGGCAGTTGATCACTCTCGACTATGTTGGACCGTTTCCGGCCTCAGGGAAAGGAAGAAGCACGTGCATGTTGGTGGTTACAGACGTGTTCACTAAATTTGTTTTAGTACAACCTTTCCGACATGCTACAGCATCAACATTGGTTCAATTTTTAGAACAAGCGGTATTTCTACTGTTCGGCGTTCCGGAAATGATCCTCACCGACAACGGGACCCAATTTACGTCAAAAGAATTTGCGAGGTTGCTCAACGACTACGGAGTCAAACATTGGTTAACACCTGCATACCACCCGCAGGTGAATAATACAGAACGTGTAAATAGAGTAATAACAACCGCGATAAGGGCTACGCTAAAGGGGACTCATAAAAACTGGTCTGACAATATTCAACAAATAGCTAATGCAATTCGAACGTCAATACATGAATCAACTAAGTATTCACCTTACTTCTTGACCTTCGGTAGGAATCAGATTTCAAACGGAACTGAATACGAAACGATGAGAAACAATAATGTAAATAATTCCAATTTGACGAACCATGATAGGGGAACTTTGTATAACCAAATAAGAGAGAATTTAGTTAAAGCTTATCATAAGCAATCAAAGTATTACAACTTACGATCAAACAAAAATGCTCCCACATATCAAGTAGGTGAGAAAGTTTTAAAGAAAAACACCATACTTTCAGACAAATCGAAAGATTATTGCGCGAAACTAGGACCAACATACATTGAAGCTTACGTGAAACGCGTTTTAGGAGACAGCTATGAGCTTGTCGATGATACAAATAATGTTTTAGGAATATTTCATGCTAGCTTCATGAAAAAGTTTTAAAAGTTTTATGAACAAGCTATGACATTCCTCCGTTGGAGAAATGTACAATCATCCATCAGATGAGCAACAATCATCGAATAAGTAAATCGTATTAGCGAAAAGGCTTAAATATCTAAATTAGTAAATTTCGTTTTGTTTTGTGTCTAACCTTAACATCGAGTGGGTGTCCAAAGCTACTTAAATC
This sequence comes from Aedes albopictus, assembly GCF_035046485.1. Lineage (NCBI taxonomy): Eukaryota > Metazoa > Arthropoda > Insecta > Diptera > Culicidae > Aedes > Aedes albopictus. Next base: position 247,042,732 of record NC_085137.1, on the reverse strand, counting down.
TATGTTAATATTAAATCTATGTTAAAAAATAAGTTGAGGCGTACTCACCTGAAAATCCGGTTTAAGTATTCGGTGAAGCAGGTCCATTTACGTGATGGATTCTAGGCTGTGGGTCCACTCCCACGCCGTATTTTGCTTCCTCGTGATGTGGTATCATATTACGGGATAATAGTAGACTGCAAACACTCCGTAGTCTTGTAACAGGAGGCGTAGATACAGTAGGAGAGGGTCGAGTGAAATCGGACGTAGAATTTGTCGAAACACTGATATTCGCCGGAATCGGTGTCATTTTGAAGAAATTTCATCGTTTTTCCGTGGTCCGAGATTTCTCCAATAGAACGATTGGGCTGTTATTTGGAGAACTAGCGCCGGCGTTGGTGATCCCAAGTGGCAATCTATAGATTCACTTCCGCTTATCAGGTACATTCTGGTATGGCAGCGGCTCACGTCGTGATAATCGTCGATCAGGTGAACATTCTCCGCTATCGATGGTTAGCCAACCTTTTTTTTTCCGCGTGCCGAATCGGTGGACAATTTTTTTTTTTTCCTTTTAGTTTTCCCGACGGAGGTCGGTAGGAGAAAATCCCACGATGAAAATCCTGGAAATAAAGGAAACTGTCAGACTACTAAGAAACCAAATAAGTATACCTTATACTCCCCGGGTTCACGGCGTTTTTTAGAGTTAGTTTATCGGTCCCACGACGCAGCTTGTCCAAAACTTTCACTTTTGCACTCACTTCCAACAGGAAACTGAAAAATTTCTTGTTCTTTTGCCTATTATTTTTGTTGTCGTTTTAAGTCGTTTGACAGTGCGATGTTTTTCACAGCCGTCATCTGCTAGATGACAGTGCGATGTTTTCACAGTTGTCGGATGACGCAGTGGCAGAGTGGGATAAGTTGCATGCAAGTTCCAATGCTGTCAGTTTTTCCTTGCAAGCGGATAGGGTAGTGTACCGTTTTGGTCGAATTCTACACTGGTCGAAAAAGTTTTTTTTGATGATAGAATTTGAAATTGTAGTAAATTTAGTGAAAATCAGAGAAAAGTGTCAGACGGAAGGATCTGATGTACTCTGATGTTCCAGTTTTGTTTAGTACTGATTGTTAAGGTGTCAATTGAGAGTTGATGATACGATCAGTCGGGTTTTATTAGGTGCTCAATCAGTAAATGAAATGGGCAAGTTCCATGGAGCTAATTGAGTTTATAGTGAGTACATACTCTATTCAAAGCGTTGAATACTGATGAGGAGTTTGTGGTACAATGATCCAACTGCTTGAAGAAATTTCTAATATTATTATTTCTGTCGATTTGAGTTACATTGTTTTGTGAGTTATGAAAATTTGATCAGTTTCACTGATCAAATTTTCATAAAACGTGCTGCTGTGATGTAACGTTTTACGTTTTTCAGAGTTAAAATTTTAGAAATTTAGTAATCTTTTGACGTTTTTATCTTTTCAAGTAAAATCACTTGAATTCGAATTAGATTGAGCTCAGTTAGAAATTATTAGTCGATAAAGGTTTGTGTCTAAACTAAGTCAATGTTGCACTTGACGTCACCCAATATGGTCTATGTGTAGTGATTTGTAACATTTGTAATGTTTTATTCGTGAGTTGTAAATCGAGTTACCGAAGGCGCGAACTCTATGTCGCCATTTCAAACTCAATTTTGGGCGCAATATTTATTGAAAATAATAGGCTCATTATTAGAGCAGGTTTCTTAGCTTTAGGAAAACTTAGACTCGGGCATTTCGCTTCCACAACGGCTGGTATTCAGAAGTTTCGCGAGTTGTTCCAAATTTAGTATTTTTTGCATATAATTTCTATTAGTGAACCTAGTAGTTATAAACGTTTACAGAAAAGTGTAACGTTCGAAGTCGGTGCAGCCGACATTCGTGGATTTCTGATTTAGTGATTATTTAGTACTCAAAAAGCGCTTGGCGCTTTTTGGGTACGGGCTGGAGTTTCGTCGTGCGTCGACCGAAGTCGACTAACAGTGTCCCCGGTGGTATTTTGGACCGCCATTTCGTCCGAGGACGATCTACGTGAGTCCGTGCCCGCCCTAAGGGCAGTCAAACGGGAGTGAGTGAGGTCGCCTAATCCAAGTGAAGCGAAGCCAACCCGGGGGTCGCCAATAGCCCACCGGAATAGGATCCAACCCGTTACAACCCGGATCCATAACGAGAGCGCGGTCCCCGCGCGTCGCCAATTATCGTGCGAAGGACCGAAACCCGAACTGATAGTTGGGAGTCCTCTTAACCCCGCTCGGCCTAGTAGGAATCTTAGTACGCGAAGCCGGGTCGTTGGGAAGAGTGGGCTTCCCTCTTGAAGGAAAGGTCGATTCCGGACGTTCTCGTCACTAAAATCGGAGGCCATCCGTCCAGCCGCCACTCACCCCGCAGCTCTAACTTCGGCCATACCCGCACGGACTCCATCGCTGTACGCCAACACTGCAGCGACGGCGGGTCAATCCTTTCGCCGCCATCGCAACGAAGGTACCCACCGCCATCGTCAAGGTTCACGCCATCGAGCCGTGACGAACAACAGCATCGAGTCGACGAAGAAAAACCCTGCGCAGGTATGTGTTAGACTGTAGACATGGCCATGATCTAGTGTTTCCAAGAATTCCCCAAATCGTGTGAAACCCAACCAAAACGTCCAACCCGAAATAAAGATCGAGATTGTTTAATGTTTGAAGATCGAGTAGTTTTTCGTTTTTTCAGTTACGTTACCGTTTAGTGCAAGTTGGACGAAGTTCGCTCCAATTGCCAGTACCATTCCGTTTTCGTTACTACTGGAATCTTCGCTCTGTTTTAAACTTCTCTCGTGGTGTTAAGTGGGTTGAGCGAGTCTAAGTAGGGATTCACGTTCTTTTGGGATTTTTCAGATTAAAGATTGCGTTTTTAATTGATTTTGAGGCAGCGACCGTTCGAGAACCCCTGAGGTGGGAAGACTCAATATTAGTCGGGCAAAATTAAAATTGACCGGTGGTCTCTCGTACCCCGAGAGTGGCGCATAAGCCATCGGTTTAGTTCAAAAACCTCGAGCAGATTCGCCGAACGGTTACAACATGTGGAACCGGTCAACACGATCTGGTCCTGTCCCGGGTGTCGGAATGGCCCTCGCGGGAACCTGTTTCGAGGACATTTCAGTTATGGCACCAAAACTAGGCATGCGACGGCTCTATCTTCATGATTTTCCATATCCATTATTTCAGTAACCATGAAAATAACCAGTGACCTCCCTGGTCAACCAGTGGCCACCGGAATGTACCCTGGAGGAACCTGTTTCGAGGACATTTTGACCATGACACCAAAACTAGGCATGCGACGGCTCTATCTTCATGATTTTCCTTATCCATTATTTTAGTAACCATGAAATTGACCAGTGACCTCCCAGGCTAACCCGTGGCCACCGGAATGTGCCCTGGAGGAACCTGTTTCGAGGACATTTTGACCATGACACCAAAACTAGGCATGCAACGGCTCTATCTTCATGATTTTCCATATCCATTATTTTAATAACCATGAAAATAACCAGTGACCTCCCTGACTAACCCGTGGCCACCGGAATGTGCCCTGGAGGAAACTGTTTCGAGGACATTCTGACCATAACACCAAAACTAGGCATGCGACGGCTCTCTCTTCATGATTTTCCATATCCATTATTTTAGTAACCATGAAAATGACCAGTGACCTCCCTGGCTAACCCGTGGCCACCGGAATGTGCCCTGGAAGAACCTGTTTCGAGGACATTTTGACCTTGACATCAAAGCTAGGCATGCAACGGCTCTATCTTCATGATTTTCCTTATCCATTATTTTAGTAACCATGAAATTGACCAGTGACCTCCCAGGCTAACCCGTGGCCACCGGAATGTGCCCTGGAGGAACCTGTTTCGAGGACATTTTGACCATGACACCAAAACTAGGCATGCAACGGCTCTATCTTCATGATTTTCCATATCCATTATTTTAATAACCATGAAAATGATCAGTGACCTCCCTGACTAACCCGTGGCCACCGGAATGTGCCCTGGAGGAACCTGTTTCGAGGACATTCTGACCATAACACCAAAACTAGGCATGCGACGGCTCTATCTTCATGATTTTCCATATCCATCATCTAGGGTAAATCGCCAATTGTTACACACCTTAAAAACTCGCCAATTGTTGCACACCTCATAAGAGCATGGAGTGTGCAACAATTAACGAGTTTCCAAGGTGTGCAATAACTGGCGATTTACCCTAAGTAACCGTGAAAAAGACTAGCGCTCACGGTTCCTACTCTGTATGAGGGCGGTCATGCATTAATCTTTGCAATCTAGTTCAGTAATTTTCGAATAGAAAGAAATAAAAAATAGTTTTTTTTTGCTTCACGGAGCCGAAATTTTTTGTTTTGTGATTTTGGTTACCAACTGATTTCTATACAGTCATACCTCGGTATAACGTAGCCTCGATATTACGTAGCTCAGTATAACGTAACCTTTACCTCGATATAACATAACTTTTTTATGGTTCCAATGTTTTGCTATTTGAATAATAAGCGTGATTCACGGAATAGTCTTTATGATATTACGCCCCTCCTGGAACCAAATCTGCTAACCAGTTAAGCGTTATACGTTTCGCAGTTATATGATAGTTTTCAGTGTCAGAAATTTTGTTTAGCTGCTAACTGCAACATGTTTACGTTTCACTTTACGAACGAAATTGAGTAACTGCAACGCCTGACAGATGTTATAAAGCCATCAATTGACGTAAAATGAACGTGAACTTCATGCGACTCTTCATAGGCCAGAGGAACTTATTCACCTAGCGTGAATGAGCATGAAGCATCAGTTACTTCTGCATTTTGTTATATGTAGATCCTGCTTTTTCTCTTCGTTTAATTCATCCACATTCATTCAATGCCTCCAGCCTATTAGGGTAAACATGGCACATCATTTTGACGTTTGGCGGTGCGATAACTCCAAATTTGTTGAATTTACCGGACTTATTCTTGACATATCATTCCTACTGAAACATAACCTTCCAACTCCAAAAGACATGACAGTAGACAGCAGTGGAAGCAAATTCGGTTTCATGCGATACTGCGAGTTATAACGCCGGGGCAAGTCCGCCTAGTCTTAGAAGAACGCTGCAGAAAATCGCTCAAGAAATTCTCTGATAAATCCCTAGAGCAATTTCTTGATAAATTTCAGGCGAAATTTTGTGATATATCCCACGGATGAATTATTTCGGTGGAAATATTGCAAAGGTATTCTTGGTATAATTCCTTAAGGAATTCATGGAATAATCACATGAAGAATTTATGTAGAAATGCCACGTGAAGTACCAGAGGGAATTTCTGGAGGTATTCAAAGCAAACTTCTAGAGAAATCAAAGCGAGAATCTATGGAAAAGGGGAAATTCCTGAAGGAATTATTAAAAGAAATGCGTTGGTTGAAAGAAAATGAGGCATCCCTGAAGTAATTCAACAGGGTTCCTGGAACCAGCAATCTTTGATTGGATCTCTGAAGAAATTCCTGGTGGTTTTTGCCGATATCCTAACATGAGCTTGCGGAAGAATTACCGGTAAAATCCCTGGAAAAAAAATTAGAAAAGAGTTCAAAATGTGCAGAATAAGATCCAGCAGGAATTACTGGGTGAATCTCAGCAAATACTTATTGAGCAGGAATAGTTGAGGTATTAGAGCATTGCAGGTATGACTGGGAGAATCATAGTAGAAATTTTAAAGGGAATGGCAGGATGAATCCTTGCAAAAATCTCTGGAATCCCATGGGGAATCCTAGAGAAGCCACAGGGGAAATTCCTGGAGGCATCATATCGAGAACTTTTGGAGTAATAGGACAGATCGGTGAAGTACTAGATTTGTAGTAATGAGCTGAATTTTTGTATGGTGAGAAGTTCAATTCTCCCTTTCTGCAATAAAATAGTGCAAAAAGCGTGGGTACTATTATTACTTGCCTAATTTGATGCTGTTTCAGCAAAAATTTGGGCAACAGTGTTGTTGTTTTCTCCATTTCTTGCAACATAAACAACATTATCCATAGTTTTGCTCAAACAGTATCAAATTAGGCAAGGAATAATTATACTGCACGCCATTTCATGGTCAAAATGTCCTCGAAACAGGTTCCTAAAAGGCACATTCTGGTGGCCACGGGTTAGTCAGGGTGGTCACTGTTCATTTTCATGGTTACTGAAATAATGGATATGGAAAACCATGAAAATAGAGCTGTCGCATGCCTAGCTTTGATGTCAAGGTCAAAATGTCCTCGAAACAGGTTCCTCCAGGGCACATTCCGGTGGCCACGGGTTGGCCAGGGAGGTCACTGGTCATTTTCATGGTTACTGAAATAATGGATATGGAAAATCATGAAGATAGAGCCGTCGCATGCCTAGTTTTGGTGCCATAACTGAAATGTCCTCGAAACAGGTTCCTCCAGGGCACTTTCCGGTGGCCACGGGTTGGCCAGGGAGGTCACTGGTCATTTTCATGGTTACTGAAATAATGGATATGGAAAATCATGGAGATAGAGCCGTCGCATGCCTAGTTTTGGTGCCATAACTGAAATGTCCTCGAAACAGGTTCCCGCGAGGGCCATTCCGACACCCGGGACAGGACCAGATCGTGTTGACCGGTTCCACATGTCCACTATCAGACGCGCATTATCCAGTTGGACTTTTTTGCTGAAGACGCCAACATTATATCTAGTAAAGCATATAAACCAATTGAAAGCGTATGCCGTGTACTGAGTACACGACGCGACCGCTCGTGTAACGATCTGGTTCACAAAAAAGTTCCACCAGCGGTCGCGCCGGTGTACTGAGTACACATTTAAAATGTGAGGTTAGAATTACATATTATTCAAGTACTTTCCGTGCATTTTTTTCTTCCTTACTAACAAGAAGAAGAGTGGATCTTGGAATAGGACCAACACCCGGTTCAATTTGGTGCGAATTTCGATTACCGTAAAACGGGGTATCATTGATCAGCGGGGTAACATTGATCGGCTTGACCGACCTCATGAAATGTTCAAACAAGCATTTTACATTGAATCAGTTTCTGCTATCGAATGGTATATCGTAATCTGCTATTATTTAGCTATTAAATGACATGTAATTCTTGAAAATTGAATTTCACAAACAATGAAATAAATCGATTTTTCCATAACTGTGTTTCGTGACGCAATGAGGTACCTGGTCAAACATTTATGCATGGCATGAATACTAGATACAATATGAGGTTCGAAATCATTGTATTACTTCAATATGATATCCTAGAGTTGAATTTAATGAACGAAACTTTTTTGAAGTTGCTCTTTATCAGTAAAATATACGATTTATTAAATGTAAGCTATCAAATCCTTAAGCCATAGCCTACCATTAGGCGTTATTCACGGTTTGGAGGATTTCAATATTAAAATAACTCAAAAAGTACATAACTTGTAAGAATTTGGACAACATATTCGAAATCAGTGCCCCCGAATTTAGTAAGTAAGGGTATTTTCAACACAAACAAACATTGATCACTGACATGATCAATGTTACCCCAAATCAACAAAATCAAAAATTAGATTAAAAAGTCTATTTAAACATGTTTAAAAGTTTTACAATACTTTTTCGAGTAGCTTAACACATAATCAGAGGGCCAGTACTTGTTTTAAAAATATAAAACATGTAACATTTGCTTTTTTTTTTTTTATCTAGTTCGTTTATTTGGGGCTCAATCGCGTATAACGCTTTACGGAGCCGAGGATCTTTCTTTGTACTTAATAGTATACATTATACAGAGTAATAACTTTTTAATGATATCTGTTAGTAATGGGTGGAAGCCAGGGTACTCGTGGCAGCTCGAGGTTAGAAGGTCACATTTTGAGGGATGGACAGGGTAAGGATTGGGCCAAAGGTTTCACTGCTGCTCATCCGGGGGTGAATCGCATCTTGCTAGCGTATTCGGTGCCTTGTGGTGTTGGTACCAACTTGTTGTGGGACTTGGTTTTCCGGATGGCCAGGAACAGTTTGGTAACACAAAGAGGACAAAACAGAGAAAAAAAAACTGGAGAAGAAAACACAAGCAAATTAAACTTTTATACCAGCAGAGCGAAGAAAGTCGAAAATACATCCCATGTATGTGACATCGCGGGTCCCCAACACATCTCTCACAAGAACAAAGGGTTGTCTACCTCGGGCCTCAAGGGTATCCAAAAGTAGCGCTCTGGAGGCGTCATTATCCGGGCATTGCCAAACTACGTGGTCGATGTCATCATAACCGGAACCGCACTTAGTACAAACATTGCTCAACGCGAGGTTAATCCTGTGTAAATGCGCGTCTAGCGAGTAATGGTTGGACATAAGTCTTGACATCACGCGAATGAAATTGCGACTTACATCCAGACCATACCACCACACTCGCAAAGAAACATTAGGAATAATGGAATGTAACCACCGTCCCAGCTGGCCATCTCGCCAATCATTTTGCCAACTTTGAAGAGAACTCTGGCGAACAAAATGGAAAAATTCATCATGTGAAATTCTTCTATCATAGATCTCACCTTCCTGTGCGCCCACCTTTGCGAGAGAGTCCGCCTTCTCATTGCCATAAATTGAGCAATGTGAGGGGACCCATACAAAGGTAATCTTGTATGATCTTTCGACCAGTGCACCCATCTGCTCCCTTATTTTTGTAAGAAAGTAAGATGAATGTTTTACAGGTTTCATCGACCGGAGTGCCTCAATCGAACTAAGGCTATCCGAGAAGATGAAGAAATGGTCTACGGGCATGTTGGAAATCATCCCCAAAGCGAAGTTGATTGCTGCCAGCTCAGCAACATAAACCGAACAAGGTTCCTGAAGTTTGCGGAAGGCGGTGAAATTTTCATTGAAAACACCGAAACCAGTGGATCCATTTATGCGAGACCCATCAGTGAAGAATCTCTTACAGGAATTGACATTTTGGTACTTTTCGTTAAAAATGCGAGGAATAGATATACATCGAAGTTGATCTGGTATTCCATGAATAGCTTGTTTCATGGACAGATCGTATTTAACAGAGGAACTGTCATTAGTGAAGTGTACACGGGGAGGATTATAACTTGGTAGGCTTATATCAGATGACATGTAGAACAGATAGATTCTCATGAATTTTGATTGAGTGTTCAGACTGAGCATTTCTTCGAAATTTTCAATGACAAGTGTGTTGCTCACTCCACACTTGATAAGTAACCTTAGCGAGAGCTCCCAGAATCGGTTCTGGAGAGGTTTCACCCCTGCCAGGACCTCAAGGCTCGCATTATGCGTTGAGTGCATACAGCCGAGAGCAATACGCAAACAACGGTATTGAATTCGTTCCAACTTTATTAGGTGGCAGTTTGCTGCTGAGTGGAAGCAGAAAGAGCCATACTCAATAACAGAGAGAATAGTCGTTTTGTAAAGTTTTATGAGGTCTTCCGGGTGAGCACCCCACCATGTTCCGGTAATTGTGCGTAGAAAATTGATCCTTTGTTGACATTTTTGCACCAAATACTTGATTTGGGTACCCCAAGTGCCTTTTGAATCAAACCAGACCCCAAGGTATTTCGAAGTCAAAGACTGGTCGATTTCTATTCCCAAAAGATTGAGTTTCAGTTGGGCTGGGTTCCGCTTTCTAGAAAACACAACCAATTGAGTTTTTTGCGGAGCAAACTCGATCCCTAAATCTCTTGCCCAGATTGACAGATTATTTAGAGAATTTTGCAATGGTCTTTGCAACATTTCTGCATGTGGGCCTTTTAGAGAAACCACAGCATCATCTGCAAGTTGTCTTAGCGTGCATTGTCCTTCCAAGCAACTATCAATGTCTTTCACGTAAAAATTATAAAGCAAGGGACTTAAACATGAGCCTTGGGGTAGGCCCATGTAACTTATTCTGGAAGTTGACAGTTGTCCGAGATTGAAGCTCATATGTTTTTCTGACAACAAATTATACAAGAAATTATTTAAAATTCCTGGAAGTCCACTATTGTGCAGTTTTTCTGACAATATTCCTATGGAAACTGAATCAAAGGCGCCCTTAATATCCAAGAAAACTGAAGCCAGTTGCTCCTTTTCCGCAAAGGCCAGTTGAATATCTGTTGAAAGCAACGCTAGACAATCGTTTGTTCCTTTGCCCTTGCGAAACCCGAACTGTGTATTTGAAAGCAAGTTATTCGATTCGACCCAATGATCGAGTCGTGATAGGATCATTTTTTCCAACAATTTCCTTAAACATGATAACATAGCAATTGGGCGGTATGAATTATGATCAGACGCTGGCTTACCAGGCTTTTGAATAGCTATTACTTTGACCTGTCTCCATTCATGCGGAACGATGTTGTTCTCCATGAATGAGTTGAACAGGTCCAGTAATCGTCTTTTCGCGATATCTGGGAGATTCTTTAGAAGATTGAACTTTATCATATCGCTTCCCGGAGCGGAATTGTTTGATGAAAGAAGAGCCATAGAAAGTTCCAGCATAGTGAAGGGTCTGTCCAGAGAACCGTCTCTTGGGGATGTTTCCCAAGAAATCGGTTGTGCTGGGACTGAGTCTGGGCAGACCTTTTTCGCGAAGCTGAATATCCAACGGTTGGAGTATTCGTCACTCTCATTAGAAGAAGAGCGGTTTCGCATGTTGCGAGCCACTCTCCAAAGCGTTGTCATTGAAGTTTCTCTTGAGAGACCCTCAATGAAGTGTCGCCAATAACTACGCTTCTTCGCTTTCAGCAGGTTTCTCAGCTGTCTTTCGAGCTTTGCGTACTCTTGATAAAGATCTGAGGTACCGTGCCTACGAAAAGTTTTGAAAGCATCAGATTTTTTAAGATACAACTGGGTGCAATCATCATCCCAACCTAGTGTGGCTGGTCTTCTTTTGAAGGTTGCACTTGGAACACGTCGTTTTTGTGATTCTAATGCACTCTTATATATCAGTTCAGACAGGAATCGATACTCATCCAAAGGTGGGAGGGGATTGAATGATTCGATGCCAAAAGATACCGCTTCTGCATACTTTTGCCAATCGATATTCCTTGTGAGGTCAAAAGGAACCTGAATTGGATGGTCTGACCTTTCACTATTATGCTTTATGGTGGTTATAATGGGTAAGTGATCACTACCATGAGGATCCTCGATTACCTTCCACAAGCAATCGAATGATAGTGAGCTTGACCCCAGTGATAGGTCGAGACGACTTTCTTTGCCGTCAGATGCAATACGTGTCACTTCACCTGTATTTAAAATGTTCAAATTGAAATCGTCGCACAAATCATAGAAAATGGCCGCTCTATTATCGTCATATGGTTCGCCCCACCCTGTACCATGCGCGTTCATATCACCCAGAATTAAAACTGGATGTGATAGTGCAGAAACCGCATTCCAAAGATGACGACGGTTAATTGAAATTCTTGGAGGAATGTAAACGGAAGCTACGCAAAGTTCTTTACCCTTTGCGTTTATTTGGCAAGCGACGATTTCTACGCCAGGATGAGTCGCGATTGGAATTCTATAAAATGAGAAAGTCTTTTTGATCCCCAAAAGAACTCCCCCATAATGGTCATCTCTATCCTGGCGTATAATGTTAAAATCGTGGAAGTTGAGTTCATCTTCAGAAGAAAGCCATGTTTCACAAAGGGCAAAAATATCACAATCAGAGTTGTGAATCAAAAACTTAAACAGGTCTAATTTAGGTTTTAGACTATGACAGTTCCACTGTAGCACAGTGATCATATCTTGTACCTCACTTGATGAATTATCCATCGAAAGATATGATCGCAGCAAGGAGGGGCCATGATTGTGTCAGATTCCGAAAATATTCTTCTACTGTAGGTATAAACATATCAATAATGCCTCTTAATGTTTCTGGAAGGCTGAGGGCATTATATAAGCGATCCACGAGAACCCTAAAAGTAAACAGTCCTCGCTTGGGTCTAGGAGGCTTGCTTGAACTGCGAGGAACTTTGGTAGCTTTTTTCTTGCTACCTTGTCGATTATTTCTCTTTGAAGTGTATTTAACAGGCGGAGACGGGGGTGACAGGTTCTTGCTACAACATGGAGCTGAAGCTAGAGGAACCTGATTCTTCGGAGTTTTTAAGTTTACCCCGTCTCCTTTATCATTAGGCAAACTTTTGAGGGAAGACTTTAAAAAGACCTTTCGGCGCAATCCCGGGGAAGATGATGACTTCCTTTTTCCAGGTGCGTGTACCTCCGAAAGAGATCCACCCTCATCAGTTTCGCCATCGTCCTGATCATCGGAAGACAACTCCTGATAGGGATTTTCAACTGGGACAGCTGATTCAGACACGGAATCTGGTGTTTTAAAAGATTTCACCATCTCCGCATATGTCTGTTTGGAGCGCTTTATGATAGAGCGACTCTCATTTCGAATGCGTCTTTTGTAAGCCGGGCAAACTTGCAAGTCGTGTGGATCTCCGCCACAGTAGCTACATTTTTCCGCTTCCTGTGTGCAAGAGTCCTCCAAATGAGCTTGGTTGCATTTGCCACAACGGGGCTTGTTGTCGCAAAAGCTATCACTGTGACCAAACTGCTTGCATTTGGTACAATTAAAAACCTTCGGCCTAAAAAGATGCACTGGGTAAAAACCACCATCAATTACAACAAATTCCGGGAGGACGGAACCTGGAAAAGTCACTCGAAAAAACGCTGAAGGCGAGTACACCTTTTTATTTCCTTCCATGGAAACCTTAGATAAGCGTTTACAGTCTAGGATAGCCACATCAGGAATCGACCTATTTTTGAATCGACCAAAGCCGGTCTTGATGTCCTCACATGTCAGCATTTCGTCGAGGATCTTCCCCTCCACCTCCACTTCTCGTGCTGGCACATAGACCGCGTATTCAACAGTAAACGCTTCGTGTTGAGCAATTTCATTTGCTGCTTTGTAGCTAGGTGCGGTAACACGCAGCTTGGATGCTTTCACTTGGTGAATAACGGTCCCAGGATACTTACGCGTCAGCTCTCGAGAAATCGAAAGCATATTCAATGGTTTGCATTTGCGCCGGAAATAGACAACCCAAGGTCCAGGCGAAGATGGCTGATAAAACCGCGTACGAGCAATGATATCATTGGGAGGCGTTTCGCCTCCAATCGAATCGTCCATGTGGAAACAAATTTATGGAAAATAACTCAAAAGTGCAAAAGAGGAAGAGAAACACCTTAAAGTATTTTCAGTGCACTTTCTTCCTTAGGACGACAACTGTTTGGTTTGTAAACCAAACAATGTTAATAATATATAGAAAAAAAATAAAGCAAAAAAAAAAAAACTTGTACTAATAATATACGAATACAATTCTTATGTTTATTTTAGCGCACCCTGTAGGATGCAAAAAAATGGTATTGAAAAAAAAAAGAAAAAATAGCTAATAAAAAAAAAACAAAAAAAAATGTTCTGTTATTTACAGTTTGTACACCCTTACCCGTATACAGTAGTTTGGGAACCACTGTTATGGATGTCAAAAAAAAAGCACGTGGTCGAATGTGGACTGGGGATACAATAGACAAAAGCGATCAAAACAAATTGGGCGGACAAAAGAGTGTATCGAAAGAGTGATACTTATCTGACCGGAGCAGGTAGATATTTATCACAGGCAGGCAGATGGTAAAGCTGTCCGTCGCGTCTGCCTTCGCACCCGTCGCCGCCGTCCTCTTTGTTGACGGAGGGGCTGATGATGGCGATAATGATGACTTTTGGATGCGATTATTCGTTGACCTTGATGTACGATGATGCAAGCACCTCGCTTCCGCGTTGCGCTGGATACCACCTTGCGACACTACACTTCGCACAAGCAGGAGAACGCACGATATAAAAAACCTTCCGCAATTGCGGGGGAAAAAACTCTACTTCTACGAGGTCTATCGCGTGGTGAGATACGGAGCACACGTCCGACTCGTCCAAATGCACAACAAGGAATGAGTAACATTTGCTTTAACAAGAGAGTTATTCAAGAAAGATGGAAAATTCTGATCAATGTTACCCCGGATTACGGTATTTTTTTGCATTTTTCTGAGACGCGTGTACTCAGTACACGCAAGCGACTGATGGTGGGTTAAATATACGATTTATTTCAAGATGGCTTTCAATTCCTTAAGTAATTGCCTAACTTTAGGCGTTTTTCGCGGTTTAGAGAATTTTAATCCTAACTTGAAAAGTACCGTAAAACGGGGTATCATTGACCAGCGGGGTAACATTGATCGGCTTGACCGACCTCATGAAATGTTCAAACAAGCATTTTATATTGAATCAGTTTCTAACATCGAATGGTATATCGCTGTTATTATTATGCTATTAAATGACATATAATTTATGAAAATTGAATTTAATAAACATTGAATTAAATCGATTTTTCCATAACTGTGTTTCGTAACGCAATTAGATACACCATGAATACTAGATATAAAATGAGGTTCGAAATCACTGTATTACTTCAATATGATATCCTAGAGTTGGATTTAATAACCGAAACTTCTATGAAAATGCTACTTTCCAATAAAATAGGGGGATTAGGGGCATAATGGACACCCGGGGCGAAATGGACACCCCTGTTTTTGCCGAAACCGTTGATTTTTATGTAAAACTTATAATGTATAAGTGTAAAGGAACAAGTCATGGCTCTATTTTTCAAAAGTTCCATTTATATTGCTCCAAAATAATCAAACTATCATTGAAATTGAAATATGTTTTTCATATGGTGAAATTCTTATAATTTCGAAGCAGCATCAAATAAGGTATTACGATTGTTTAAGTGTGTTTACCCTAAAAACAAGTGAATTGTTACCTCATCTACATGTATACGAAGATTTAGCAATGGATGAAGTATTTTATTTTTGATCAGAATTTACTTAAATTAGCAATTTTAATGTTGTAGTCGATTCGGGGCGAAATGAACACTGGCAATTACGAATGGATGTACGCGCATTGCATACTGTTAGGCGTTTTAGAGCGTTTGAAAATAAACAATCCGATTATTTTAGCCTAAAGTTTATTTAATTAACTTAGATGTTATGTAAACTCGTCAAAGATGGAGTATTATATCTGTGGTATTGATCTCCGTAGGCAAATTACTTAACTGGTCGATGTAACCAAAGAATTAACATAAAATATGCAGGGGTGTCCATTATGCCCCGATGGGTGTCCATTTCTCCCCGTACCTTTCATGCCAGCCCTGAAAAACACACGGTTTACAATTCGTTATTTCTTCACAATGAAGACATTCTACCTGCTGTAAATGATTGAAAGACGTAGGAATCAAGTTAGAGTTGTAAGTCAACTGATAAGATGTTAAGTTTTACTCTGTTATACAGGCCTTACGCACTCATTTGCTTAGGGTGTCCATTATGCCCCTAATACCCCTATACCATTTAATAAAATCAGGCTATCAATTCATTAAGCCATTGCCTACCTTTAGGCGTTTTTCGCGATTTGGAGGATTTTAATCCTAAAATATCTCAAAAAGTACATAACTTGTAAGTAACGGGTGGCCACTAAATAACGGGAATGCTTTGAATGTGCTCTTAAAAATATATGATCTTTAAAAATGGCAATCTGAATTTAACTATCATAAAGGTTTAACAATGTACGTCCATGGAAAA